>NC_061092.1:42597550-42602550 GCF_015104395.2 Macrobrachium nipponense | reverse complement strand
TCCAGTGCATACGGTGCGTAGAATTTCTTTATATATTAGTTTCCTCCTTTAGAAATAAACCATTTACCGATGAACCAGAAAAGTCCCTTCGCTTTCAAGTTATTTGACTGGGCATCTGGCATCCTTATGCCCTTGAAAATGAGCTAATAGTTCCTCCGTGTAGGGACATGCCCCTATGGTTAGCAGCATTTAAGTGTCTAGGCCTTTTCAATATTTTAATGGATGGAGTGACGTGAGAAGTCAGAAAAAGAACAGTATACATAGGCGCTACCTTGTGGTGTATGATGTATATGAGGCCTGAATGGGGAGCTGACTTATTAATATGGTAGTGAGTAGGATTGTGAAGATTGAAAGTGTATGTGGGCATCAGTAAAGTTAAGAAGCCTATAAGTTGAAATGGATGGTGAAAGAATGGAAGCGGGTACTCTTGATAAATACTAGCGAGTACATTTTAATGGATAACGGTAGAGTGAGAGAATAGGTGAGTTAAAGAATAGATGAAGCAAGAATGTGAGAAAATGTTAAGGATAAGGAGAAAAAGGAGACCAACAGGACCTAAATAGAGCTGGATACAAGTTGTGAAAGACATACTGGAAGGAGGCTCCTAATATTTTTCTAAACTGACTTATGTTGTGGAAGTCTTACTGCACAGAAGGTTCGTCCATGAATTAGCACTTAAATGCCAATGTGTCAGTAACGATATTTTTTTTTCTGAGCCATCCACTTTTAAGGGCGACACATTACTGTTGAAATATAAGACACTCAGGTACAGACACACACACAAACATATATATATATATATATATATATATATATATTATATATATATATATATATATATATATATATATATATATATATATATATATATATATATATATATATATATATATATATATATATATAAAATCTACATACATCTGAAGCTATCCACAGGTAAAGGGCACATAAAAAGCAACACACAAATACAATATATATATATATATATATATATATATATATATATATATATATATATATATATATATATATATATATATATATATATAGCAAAGTTAAACACTGTATCCATGTTCTAAAATAATATAAATTAGATATATATATATATATAATATATATATATGTATATATATATATATATATATATATATATATATATATATATATATATATATATATATGTATATATTATAATGGGCGTGTGTGGGTGTACATGAATGTTAGTAATTGTTCGTAACTTTTGCATAAGGTTATTTTTATAGGCTACGAAGACTACAACACTATTCTGTACGGCAATTTTCCATATGCAAAGACTGTTAATCATTCGTGCTAAAGATATTGGATATATAAAAACGAAAATGGAGCGTGGTTCTCATAACTAGAATGTGGAAAGGCAGTAATTCAGGTCTGACAGGAAGTTCCACGTTCCGAAAATAAAGTGTAAATGTATAAAAATAAGGCGTCTTATATAACAGGATTGAAAACTGCAATGTATTTACTACAGCCGGGTTTGATCGAAATAAATGATTTAGTGATTTAAATTGTACTGTTGGCAGACTATAGGGTAACCCCTCATTTACAAATTCATTTGCGTAATTCTGTTAAATTGTAGGCATTATTAGAAATAAATTTTCCTTTACTCCGTAAAGTCATGATAACTTCTCTCTATTTCCCTAAAGGAAACTGACTATTATGAAATGTATAAGTAAATCAGTAGCGTGTATTTATAAAAAATGAAATAAACAACAACAATAAAGAAAACTTCGAAATATATTGATGAAGCAAAAAAAAATTTAAAAAATATGCAGATGAAAAATACAGGAACCATGAACGCAAAGACTTACTACTGAAATCCTACTCGCTGTCTAGAATCCGTGCAAGAATTTAATGCACGAATAAATGATTAGCAAATAAAAACAACTATGGGTGATAAAACTATGGGCCTGTATTTTCCTAACTCTTATAGGCTAACATTCAAGAAAGGACTAAGTAATTGCTCTTATATCCCTTGACCAAACGAAGCTACGAAAATTTGCTGCGTATTCCATGACAACAGTTACTGTTAGGCCCTCAATGTCGGCTAAAACTTATCTGAAGAAGAAGAAGAAGAAGAGGAGGAGGAGGAGGAGGAGAAGAGGAGGAGGAGGAGGAGGAAGAGGAGGAGGAGGAGGAAGAGTAGGAGGAGGAGGATGAGGAGGAGGAGGAAAATTTAATGTTGATGATGGAAGGTTATACAGATTTCACGAAAATCAGCCTACCACTCGCCTCAACCACCTTCCTCCCCCTACACCCCCCCCCCCCCCCCCACCACCACCATCCCAACCACTACCCGTCGGGCTTCGCCGCGAAGGAAGCGACAGATCTTTAGTCTCTCAAAAGGAAGACGGGGTTAATAGCAGTTAGCAATTACAGAAGCATGTCGAAAATTCCGAAGCTTGGAAATATGAATAATGCAATATCTGAACCGATGACGATGCCAACCTTACTGTGTGGCACAGATTCCGCGTCAAAAGGGCAGCGACTCAAAAGATGAAAGACCTTAGACTGGCAATATTACCAAGACGAAAATTAACAGGGAAAAAGCAAATAACTGATGGATTTAAAAGAAAAAAAATAAGAGGAAAATACGCAATAAGGAAAAAACTGAAACTTGTCTCATTCTCAATGAAAATAATATTTTCGGAAATTTTACGGAAAATACTTCAATGAAGCGAATTTTTTCCCCGGACGATACTACGAAAAAAGCTCCAAACACCGACACGACAAAAAACGTTTTAAATGTCGTAGTGACCAAAAGACTTTAGAAAAAAAAACAATTACGTTAATGGTCGTAGTAAGTAATCTTTTTAAACACTTTGGAGGAGGGTGGGGGTGAGGAGGTGAGGGGCGAGGGGAGAATCCCCATACAGGGGCAAAAGAGATTCCTCCTACTGAACGTCTCCCCATACATAAATTCCCCGACAGAACCCATAACAAACTTCTTCTCTCACAGTGACGAATGGACGTGTGGTCACCCAAGTGGCAAAATCAGTGATTTACAACTCTGAGGTAAAGAAAAAAAAAGAACAAAAACAAAATTAATGAACGTCATAAAGGCGATATTCCCTCCCTGAGTATTTACAACACCTCCCTCCCTCCCTAGACCATCTCCCATATACCCCATACCCTCCCCCCTTTCAGCAAGATTCTGATAAATTTACCGCAAAGTTCATCAACGGAGTTGATATAGGATTAGTGAGGATAGTAAACGATAAGTTAGTAAATCAGAGTAAATGGCACCGATGGGTCTGTTGTGAAACATGACAAATTGTTTGAATGTTCCTGGCCAAGGGCATGGGATGCCATGGCCATTTCAGACGGAAACGAATGCAAGCGTGCTTATAAATGCACACACGCTTCCATGCAGGTTTACAGGAAATTAAAACTTGATAAAAGCTTCCATGCAGGTTTACAGAAAATTAAAACTTAATAAAAGCTTCCATGCAGGTTTATAGAAAATTAAAACTTAATAAAAGCTTCCATGCAGGTTTACAGAAAATGAAAACTTAATAACAGCTTCCATGCAGGTTTACAGAAAATTAAAACTTGATAAAAGCTTCCATGCAGGTTTACAGAAAATTAAAACTTGATAAAAGCTTCCATGCAGGTTTGCAGAAAATTAAAACTTGATAAAAGCTTCCATGCAGGTTTACAGAAAATTAAAACTTGATAAAAGCTTCCATGCAGGTTTACAGAAAATTAAAACTTGATAAAAGCTTCCATGCAGGTTTGCAGAAAATTAAAACTTGATAAAAACTTCCATGCAAGTTCACAGAATATTAAAACTTGAAAAAAGCTTCCATGCAGGTTTACAAAAAATTGAAACTTGATTAAAGCTTCCATGCAGGTTTACAGAAAATTAAAAATTGATAAAAGCTTCCCCCCCCCCCCCCCCCCCCCCCCCCCCCCCCCTTGCAGGTTTCAAGCAGGTTAAAACTTAACAGAAAATTTAAACTTATAAAAGCTTCCAGCAGGTTCACAGTTAAAACTTAAAAAACTTAAAAGCTCCAGGAGGGTTAAAATAAAAATAAAAAACTTATAAAAAGCTTCCATGCAGGTTTATAGAAAATAAAAAATTGATAAAAGCTTCCATGCAGGTTTATAGAAAATAAAAAATTGATAAAAGCTTCCATGCAGGTTCACAGAGAATTAAAACTTAATAAAAGCTTCCATGCAGGTTTACAGAAAATTAAAAATTGATAAAAGCTTCCATGCAGGTTCACAGAAAATTAAAACTTAATAAAAGCTTCCATGCAGGTTTACAGAAAATGAAAACTTGATAAAAGCTTCCATGCAGGTTTACAGAAAATTAAAACTTAATAAAAGCTTCCATGCAGGTTTATAGAAAATAAAAAATTGATAAAAGCTTCCATGCAGGTTTATAGAAAATAAAAAACTTGATAAAAGCTTCCATGCAGGTTT
Organism: Macrobrachium nipponense; assembly: GCF_015104395.2. Lineage (NCBI taxonomy): Eukaryota > Metazoa > Arthropoda > Malacostraca > Decapoda > Palaemonidae > Macrobrachium > Macrobrachium nipponense. Next base: position 42,598,089 of record NC_061092.1, on the reverse strand, counting down.
ACAGAAAATTAAAACTTGATAAAAGCTTACATGCAGGTTTGCCGAAAATTAAAACTTGATAAAAGCTTCCATGCAGGTTTACAGAAAATTAAAACTTGAAAAAAGCTTCCATGCAGGTTTACAGAAAATTAAAACTTGATAAAAGCTTACATGCAGGTTTGCAGAAAATTAAAACTTGATAACTCTATTTTGGGATTTATTTCTGAACTGAAATGATTTTGCTGCTGAATAATAAAAATGCCTCAACAATCTCCTTTCAATTCTTCAAATAACAATATCTTTTCAATTCCTAATATAACAATCTCCATTTAATTCTTGAAATAACAATATCTTTTCAGTTCTTGAAACAACAATCTCCTTTCAAGTCTTCAAATAACAATCTCCTTTTAATTCTTGAAAAAAACAATCTCCTTTTAATTCTTGAAATAACAATCTCCTTTCAATTCTTGAAAAAACAATCTCCTTTCAATTCTTGAAAAAACTATCTTCTTTGAATTCTTGAAATAACAATCTCCTTTCAATTCTTCAAATACCAATGT
>NC_061092.1:42586857-42591857 GCF_015104395.2 Macrobrachium nipponense | reverse complement strand
CATCTAAGCATACACATGAAACATAATAATGAAATGACATGTTGAGCCGATTATTCTTATGATAAATAAACATCTATGCCTGCACATGAAACAAAACATGAAATGACATATTGGGTCGATCAATAATTTATAATAAATAAACATCGACACTTACACATGAAACGTTGCAATTTAATGATATATTGGGTCGATTATAATTTATAAATAATAAAAATCTAAACCTACACATGAAATGACACAATGAAATGTTATTTTGCGTCGATTATAATTTATAATAAATTAACATATAAGCTTACACATGAAATGTAACAATGAAATGATATATTGGGCTGATTATTATTTATAATAAATAACCATCTAACCCTACACATGAAATGTAACAATGAAATGACATACTGGGGCGATTATAATTTGAAATGAATATCCGTCTAAGCCTATGAATGAAATGTAATGACGAAATGGCCTATTGAGCTAATTATAATTTATAATAAATAAATATTCATCTAAGCCTACACATGAAACAACAATTTAATAACATTGTGACGATTATATAATTCATAATAAACAGCTAAGCTTACGCATGAAATATTATAATAAAATGACGTATTGGGCCGATTATAAATCATAATAAATAAACATTTAAACCTACATATGAAACGTAACAATGAAATGATATAATGGGACGATTATAATTTAAAATAAATAAACATCTAAGCCTACACATGAAATGTTACAATGAAATTACATGTTGACCCGATTATAATTCATAATAAATAACCGTGTAAGCCTACACATGAACGTAACAATAAAATAGCCTATTGTTTCTATTTAATGTATGATAAATAACCGAGTAAGCTAATACATAAAATGCAACAAACATAATTACAAATTAGGACAATCATAATAAATAACAGCCTAAGCCTACAATGAAGGGCAGAAATTAAATAATATATTTTCCCTCTTATAATTTATGATAAATAACCATCTAAGGCTACTTATCAAACGTTACAAATAAGTCATATATTTGCCACATATAATTTATAATAAAAAATAATCAATACATAAAATGTAACAATTAAGTCTCTTGGTTAGCCGACCGTAATTTAACCAATAAATAAACCGTCTAAGCCCATACATGAAACGTGACAATTAAATTACATATTGGGGGAATCATAAAAAATTATCATAAATAACTTTCTATGCCTACACACGAACTTTAATAAGGCACTCCTTGGGAAGATAGTTATAAATAACTGCCTTTGCCTACGCACTAAACATATAAAGTAATACTCATGTTGAAAATTATATAAAATTAATTGTTGCCTGTGTTTACACAATAATTGAAAATTACAAAGGCATAATAATTTTAAGTGCAAATGACCACTAACACAGTGTGATAATATCATTAGCTGAAAAGGCAGTTCACTTAAAATTAAAATCATAGTTGTTATGTCCTTCTCTGTTGTTTTTTACTTTTTAAGACCTTTGTTTTGAGGTCGATTCCCAGACAAAAAAATGGCGGTTTGGGCGATATATATATATATATATATATATATATATATATATATATATATATATATATATATATATATATATATATATATATAGGTAGTGCTGAGGTATGCTATTTTACATACGATTTATTGAAAATGTATTTTCGTGTAAGAATATCTGAAGAGTTGGATGTCTTTCGTGAAGTGGCATTTAGACAGCACATTTGTTATTATGAAGGTTCTGTGAGTGATAGAAAGAAAATTATTTGTTATAATTACTTCATAATATACAATATATTTGAATTTAAGCAAGTATATTTATATTATTATATATATATATATATATATATATATATATATATATATATATATATATATATATATTAGGCAGTTTTAAAACATGTCTGCAATAACTATCTTTCATATGTAGTCATGGAGTCTATACTTTGTTGACATTTACAGGTAATGAAATATTTTTAGGAGAACTTAGTATTTTTACACCTGCTTTCGCAAGTAAATTATTATAGATCTTAATATTAACTTTAGCTTCCTTAAATTGCTCTTTGCTAAAAAAGTAGTTATCATGATTATTATGCAACAGTCGGCGGTAGTAAGTTCATAATATATATATGCATATATATATATATATATATATATATATATATATATATATATATATATATACATATAATATATATTATGAACTTACTACCGCCGACTTGCATAATAATTATGATAACTACTTTTTAGCAAAGACCAATTTAAGGAAGCTAAAGTTAATATTAAGATCTATAATAATTTACTTGCGAAAGCAGGTGTAAGAATACAAGTTCTCCTAAAAATATTTCATTACCTGTTAGTGTCAACAAAGTATAGATTCCATGACTACATATGAAAGATAGTTATTGCAGACATGTTTTAAAACTGCCTAATATATATATATATATATATATATATATATATATATACATACATATATATATATAATATAAATATACTTGATTAAATTCAAATATATTGTATATTATGAAGTAATTATAACAAATAATTTTCTTTCTATCAGCCACAAAACCTTCATAATAACAAACGTGCTTTCTAAATGCCACTTCACGAAAGACATCGAACTCTACAGATATTCTTACACGAAAATACATTTTCAATAAATCGTATGTAAAATAGCATACCTCAGCACCGCCTACAACTGATATATATTCATAGGTTATAGTTACGTTACTAAAAAAAATTGGATACCAGCACTCACGAAATATTATCTATATTCTTAAATCTCATGTGAGGAAAAAAAAAACATAAATAAATGCTCTCCTACAGCAGCAGTTTCACAGAACTGTGTAATGAATACGGCTAACAAATCTAACGTCTCTCATCCAAAATACACATTAATTGGGGAAGACTACTAATCCTCCCAACAAATTTCATCAACCCGAAACTGGATATATCTGTGACCCGATCTATTTTCAAATTATTGATAAGATAATTACAATAATTACAATTATTTTGTAGCTGGCCTAGGTCAAAGTTGCCGTTAAAAAATAAGTCAATTATTTTCACACCAAGGCACGAAGATAAAAGAATTTAAACTATAGAGCGCCCAAGAGATATTTCTTTTAAATTAATCATTTCCAAAAAAAAGCTAAGCCCTACCCACTGCCATTTTGGCTGAATTGTTTAAACTGCCCGGATTAATATGCCTGTCACATATTGCTTTAACTATCAAGATAAGGACACATCAAATACTGCTTTCACTGTCGAAAAAAGAACATATCAAATATTGCTTTAACTACCTAGAAAAAGACATCAAATACTGCTTTAACCACCCAGAAAAGGACACATCACATACTGATTTTAACTACCAAGAAAATGACACATCAAATACTGCTTAAACTACCAAGAAAAGGACATATCAAATACGGGTTTAACTACCAAGAACAGGATATATCAAATACTGCTTTAACTACCAAGAAAATGTCACATCAAATACGGCTTTAACTACCAAGAAAAGGAAACATCAAATACTGCTCTAACTGCCCAGAAAATGATATATCAAATACTGCTTTAACGACCAAGAAAAGGACGCATCAAATACTGCTTTAACTATTCAGAAAAGGAGGACACAAAATACTGCTTTAACGACCAAGAAAAGGACACATCAAATACTGCTTAAACTGTCAAGAAAAGACACCTATCACAAACTACTTTAACTGTACAAATAAAGATATTTTTCACAAATTTCTTCTCATTGGCTTTGATAACATATAAGTTAAATGCTTCAGGTGTCATACAACTCAACTGTTAAATGTCTTTAATTGTTACGGGTACATGTTATACTGGTAACATCTGACTATAAAAATAAAATTTCCCAAATGTTATTTGTCCTACATTCTATGACCTAAATGAGGAGATAGCCTTATTTATGCACTGTAAATATGAAGATTTATTTATGGAATAAAATAAAAGGAAACTAGAAGAAACAAATTTTACTAGATATTAATGTTTACATGTCAAAAGAGCTCAATGGTGAGTATGTTTAATAGCTTACAGATTATGTATTCTAACAGTTACACAGAAAATAATCAAAGCTAATTTCTGCTGTACTACATTTTAAGCTTTCCTAATGTTAATTTGTATCATAATCAGAATACATACACACACACACATATATATAACACACACACACACACACACACACACACACATCATATAATATAGATAATATATATATATATGTATATATTATATATATAATATATAAACATATATATATACATATATATATGTATATATATATATATATATATATTTTTTTTATATATATATATATATATATATTATAATTTTATTTTGCGAAAAAAGACTCATTTATCAGGCTAACGCATTACAGGCATGTTGACAATGCCAATCTATGAAAATGCCTACCAGGATTCAACAACAGACAACAAAAGATTAACCAAATATAGAAATCCATATCGAATATTAGCTATTGAGTACTACAACGCCACATAATAAAATACCCACATTTAGGTAAATACCAGTTTAAAATAGTTTTTGTTCGATTGTATTATAAAAAAAGTTTTGCATTTGCGCACAGAAGCGCTTTATTAATTTTAAATTTTTCTCAAAAAGTATTTTGCATTTTCCCATGTCAGCAAAATACAAATTCCACAAACGCATATGTTAGATGAATTTAATGTTACGACATACTTTAAGAGTACCTAACATTATATAAGTATAGACCATAAAATTGTAATTGGGCTCATGACAATTGTAACATTTTTATTTATATTAGCTTATGATAATTGTAAAATGTATTTTTATTTACATTAGCCTCAGAGCTACGCTAATAAGAAAAAGGTTACCTAAATGACAATATAATAAATTATTTCCTCACTACTTGTAACTGAACTATTCTCAGGTTATATTATATTAAAATGGTATGTATAAGCAAACTATTCTTGAAAATTGTTAGTAGAAAAAACCTGAAATAAATTT
>NC_061092.1:42579357-42581857 GCF_015104395.2 Macrobrachium nipponense | reverse complement strand
ATTCTAGAGCAGCGGTTCTCAAGCAGAATGAAATATTCCAGGCCGCATCGGCGGCCACGAGATGTTGCTGGTGGCCGCATTAACTACAATCAATATAAAATGTGACAATAAGGTACCATCTTCTATAAATGGCTTAATTACAGGTACCTACAAGAAATGGTCAATTACAAATAATCTAAAAAATAAAAAAAGAATGCAGACAATAAATTTTATATTCATCTTTTAGGTATGATTTAAAGAGAAATTCTTGTGCAGGCAATCAGTTTGTTATTCATTATTCAAGTAACAAGTCTTGATATTCATTTTTCAGATAACAGTTTTGAAAAAGGGAATTCTTTTGTACTGTTTTCTCTTCCAGTGCAAGCCTCGAAGCTGCTTCAAGATTCATATTAGTCAGCTTGTTGTGATATTATTCTTAATGAAGTGCAGTACGCTAAATGACCTCTCACAATAAACTGTTGTTGGAAATATGACAACAAAAGAGTGGCATAGTGGTAATCTCTTTAAATGGATCCAATAACAATAACAACAACAAAAATTAGCTCTCTCTCTCTCTCTCTCTCTCTCTCTCTCTCTCTCTCTCTCTCTCTCTCTCTCTCTCTCTCATTTAAATTCTTTTTGCCAATGGAAGATGACTAAATTTCCCTTGGTGGCCGTATTAAATTTGCCAGGCTGTCGCACTTGAGAACCACTGTTCTAGAGCAAACAATATTTATGCATATTAACTGAAATACCCAAGGAGAAAAGATGCACAAATATTTTATATTTCTCTCTGGTGTTGTTCTTCAGGATTCTGTCGAGTTCTACAACATTCGTGTATTATAAAATGTAAACGTTTCGAAAAATGATGGGTAATGAATGGCAGCTACTGCAATATGAGAGACCTTCATTTTTGCTTGGAGACCAAAATCTTGGAATACATGTAACCTAAAGAGAGCGAGGTCTTAACTTCGTTATGAAACACAGGTTTGCATACCCTCTCTTCTTTTTGTCATCATTCTAATCCTTGATTGATTACACTAGCTCCTCAATAGTCATGTCAATAAAGTCAACATTTCAACTGCTTATCATAATCATATTTCTTTTTTACCCGACAGGAATTGCTAATGAACATCTTTACTTCGAAGTTCCAAGTTTCCCTACTGATTACGTCCTAAAATAAAATCTTGTATACTACCAATAAATTCTTCAACAACTACTGCGAGCCTAAGTTATCTATTTTCTGTTCTCTCTGACCTATAATTTTGTTCTCCCGAGACAACTTTTCAAACTTTACAGCCCTCCTTTTTCTGCAAACATCTAAGTGACACATAGGATTCTGGTTCTCTAATTTTAGGCTTTTATATCACCAAGCCTAATCAATAATTTCAGCTCACGTGGGTAGGATTCATAGGACGGGTGGCCAATCTTTGTGGACTCCATGAAAATATTCCAGCTACTTGCTCTTGCATTGTGTGGCTCTGCCCATCCGACAGAATGTGACTTTTTACTCCTTTCTAACTATCATCCTATCAGTCTTCCTTCCATTAATGTTAGGGTACAGCAAAATATTCAAGATCTAACTTTATCGGACTTCTTAAATTAAACAGTTATTTTGGTTCACAGAGAAAAAGTTGAATTAAAATTAACTGGGAACTTATCTAATCATCTCCATCATGGTTAGTGTTGTTGGAGATACATTCTGCAATTGTTGTATGACTTCAAAGGCGTATGACCTTTCCTACATTTCTTGTACTTGTTAGGAATGGTGTTGTAAGAGCCAAGTCATTTTCTAGAGTCAGTGGGACAATTTTGTGTATAATATTATGTATACCACAACACACACACACACACCACACACACATATATAATATATATAAATATAAACATATACTATAATAGTGCCATTGATCATAATCATACTCTACATAATCTGGCAAATCTACAAGCCAAGCTTTGAAAGTATTTACCACCTTCTAGTGCCTTGCACGCGAAACATTCCATTCCAAATTCTAAATGAGTATTAAATTCATTAATATTTCAAGGGAAATGATCTATACGGCACTCTATGAAGGTTGTGTGTTTTAGGAAATTCTAGAAAGGATCAAATCAGTACATTACAAGACAAAGTAGGCGGATACTGATTACTCAGTAATCTGTATATTAAGGATTTTAAACACTGGTTAGACTAAGTAAAACCGATTTGAAATCTGAAACTTTTCTACCTCATCCTCCAGTGGCAACAGCCAAGACGGCATAAGACGCATTCTAGTGAAATCTCCCTTAAACCTCCCCAACGGAAAGCAAAATATACTGTGTTCGAGTTCGTTATTTATTTCCCCGTTTTCCCTATTCTACTCGCAAAATGGCGGGTCATCTCTGATTTATCTCGGTTATTGAGAGCATCATCTATTCTGAGGAAAAAGTGAAGCGCAGGAAATGACTTTCGTAATCCTCCTTTTGTCTGATTTTCTTGATCCAAAGATTTACGTGCGCCGTTCCTTTTATCTGTCTGCAGGCG
>NC_061092.1:42561857-42569357 GCF_015104395.2 Macrobrachium nipponense | reverse complement strand
AACACTCTTTAGAAGATTGTATTTCAAGTTAATGGCCCATCTGTGCTTGTTCCATGTGAATAGGTTTCATTTAATTTCGAGTTGAATATAGAATTTAGGCCAAAGACCAAGCACTGCGACCTATGAGGTCATTCAGCGCTGAAATGGAAACTGACAGTGGACCTCGCAGTTGCACCATGAATCAAGTGTTAGGAGAGGGTGGAAAGTAAGATGAAGAAAGAAACTATAAAAGGAGGTATAGTAAATGGAACGGAAGTGGTTGCAGCTAGAGGCCGAAGGCACGCTGCAAAGAACCTTAGGTAATGCCTACAGTGCACCGCATGAGGTCCATTGACGGCACTACCCTCCTACGGAGTTCATTTACTTTCATATACTGAATTAAATAAATAATTGAATGATTAACTCCCCTGTGACTTTCGTGGTTAATTTGACCTAACAATAGTAATCAAAACGTTTATGTATTCACCTAATAAATAAAATATACTACTGATTACCTTAAAATTCATCTCTGCAAGCTATAAATTCCATGATTTTCATAATCAAACCAGCGATTTTACCAGTTCCCGATTTATTCTCGTGACTAAATCGTCTGGTAGCCGATTCATTCTCGTGACTAAATAGTCTTGTAGCCGATTTATTATCAGGACTAAATCGTCTGGTAAAACACGAAAAAGATTTTTAAAAAATGTGGCAATAGTTGAATCTTAAATCAGAGGTATGAGAAAGCTTTCAAAAATGTGGCAGGGACGAGAATGTTTTAAGAAATGTGGCAGCGCTGGAATCTAAAATTAGAGGGATGAGAATGCCTACAAAAGGTGGCAACGCAAAAACTTTTAATTAGAGGGATGAGGATCCATAAATCTACAACCAAAAGATGGCGGAGTAGAAATCTAAAATCAAAAGGATAAAAACTTACGTCATGAAACACTAACTAAAAGAAGGAAAATATAAATAATAATAATACTTACCGACAGGATATATAAAATAAATATGAATAAATAAATTTATATATATATTATATATTTTATATATATTATATATATATATATATATATACATATATATATATAATATGTATAATGTGTGTGTGTTTGTGTATAATGCCCTACACCAGGTGATGTAATCTTTAAATATCAAGACGTTGGACATAACATGCCCTATGAATTTGGTAACTTGTTAAAACTAAATTGTGGTTAAAACTACGGGTTACAACGACAGAAGGAACAAATATATATAATATATATATAGATATATATATATATATATATATATATATATATATATATATATATCTATATCTATATCTATATCTATCTATATATATGATATAGATATAGATATAGATATAGATATATATATATACACACACACATATATATATATATATATATATATATATATATATTATATAGATATATATATATACGATACCTATATATTATATATATATATATATATATCTATATATAATATATATATATATATATTATATAATATATATATATATATATATATATATGTATACACACAACACTACTGCTTGAACGTGACAAAAAAAAAAAAAAAAAAAAAATACGACAGCGTGAATATGAAAAAAAAAAAGATCAATGTGGTACAAAAGCATGTGATTTAAAACATAAATACACAGGAGCATGAACATACATGCATACGCAGACAATATACATACATACATACATACTACATATATATATATATATATATATATTATATATATAGATATATATATATATAATGGCGTCAGGATACAACAAAAGCACTGCAAAAAGAACCTTCGAAACTATTCAGTAAGTGACTCAATGATCTACAGTAGATCAAGATATTTTCAATAAAATTATCACCTGGAAGAACAAAATATTCAAGGAACTATGAAATGTAACTAGAAAATAACAAGGTCAGACGAATAGACCGAATGAGGGTCAGAAAAAAATAAACAAATATGATGATTATAATTAAATTATTTGTAATTAGCATATTATTATTATTATTATTATTATTATTTATTATTATTTATTATTATTATTATTATTATTATTATTATTATTATTATTATTATTTATAGTAAGAACATAATATCCAGTCTACAGGAAAATTACGAAAATGAAAGGATATAATCTAACAACCACAATTCAATAAATAAACAATTCATTTCCAAATAGCCTTGCTTACACGTATGCTTTCCTCATGAACTATATTTTCAAACTATAATCTATTATCTCTATCTATAAACTATATTAGTCTATAATTAAGTACATGACCGCCCACATGAACATTTATTATCCAGTATCTGGAAAATTTCTGACTGAAAACAAAAGAGGTTATATTCTTTATAACACTTTTGTATATATAAAATCTATCTCTTAAGTTTCGGGAATAGATACCAATTCAATTAACATATCGTAGCCCAAAAATAAGATGAATTTATTTGATATATCAGTATGGCGTTGCAACTTCCAAAAACAGATATAGACGCAACAATGATGCCAGAACGTCAGCTACGGAGGTTTCTTTCCATTATTCACTGAAAAAATGTGCAGATGAATAACGGAAATAAAATTTTTGGAGAAAGGAAGTGGCATAGAATTATGCCCATGGCATCAATAGGATACTATTTCATTAGTGTCAAAATTGTTGACAAGAAACGAACAATCGTACTAAAAAATAATAATTGAAAAAATGAATTTTTTACGGGTGCTTAAAATAAAGTAGATGAAAAATATCGTTCAATATCCAGACTGAAAATGACATACAAAAAGCAACGATAAGATAACAATTTACCCGACGGAAATTTTTCTTATAATCAAGGCCATATTTTTGTTTTATCATAAAGCCAAACCTATATCGTAGAGGTAAAAATAAAAAAAATAACTCCAGGGGAATAGCTGTCGTTACAACCAAAAGCGTCTGCCAGCTCAAAAGTAAGAATAAGCAGAGGGAAACTGAAGCCGCAAACTCTACAAATACTAAATATAAATGAAATAATGCATGACCCAACTTATCCCAACCTAGCCTAACGCAATTCGACAGAGAAACTGATGACCCGATTTTTCCTTACCAGCCTTCGGTCATTTCAAAAGTCATCCAAGGTCAGCCCAAATTAAGGTCTCTGTAGGTTGCGGGAAGTTCACAGGTCCACAGGTCCACCTCAGGCCCATTACTCCTTGACGGGACCTAAATATCACCGAAAGCTCATACTTATCCCGCAAGCTAAATTACCTGGAATAAAAGAAAAGAAAAGAAAAGAAAAATAGACGTTTCACGGAAATGGTGGGAAATGACATTAATGAAGTACATAACAAAATATATCAAATAAAATTCTCGAACATAATTAAGTGCAAAATGAATATACCATGGCAACAATTATTCTCGATCGTAATAAAATGGAAATAATCAAATTGCGGGAAAATTTTTTCAAAAGTAATTAAGTGGAAATAAAGTAAAAATCAATTTACAAAAAGCACATCACGAAATCTCATCAGTAGGTACTGCAACTACAAAACTGTAACAAATACGTAAAAAATACGCCATAGTTTCTTCGGCGCGAATGAATTTTCTGTAAAGCATGTTATGCTGTATAAAACTCTCAACCACGGCCCATGAAACACTCAGCGACGACCCATGAAACTTTCAGCCACGGCCCCGTTGTGGCCTGTGTTGCTGGCACCTGTGGCGGTGACAGAAGGACGATCATGGCTAAATTTAACCTTAAATTAAATCAAATCTGCAGAGGCTACAGGGCTGTAATTTGAGATGATCAACATACCAATTTGCAGCCCTCTAGCCTCAGCAGTTTTTAAGAGCTGACAGCGGACAGAAAAAGTGCGGACGGACAGACAAATGGCCATCTCAATCATTTTCTTTTACAGAACACTACAAATATGATTACAAAAATCGAGCCTAAGACATTTGCAGGACAGTGCAATTTGTGGGTTACAGAGAAATATCTCAAAATAGAAATATTCCAAAAGGTTATAGCCCAAATACCATAATCGTTGATATTCTACGTATGTTCTGATGTTCTATGTTCTGGGAGGGATTAGAATATAATTTCACAAACCGGGACCTCAGTCGGAGGCGACTACTGACATTTTTTTATGAATAAATTAATATTCACAGCATTTACATACTTTTTACTTTCCGATTCCAGCTACTTAATGGTTCTGTCCATATTTCAGTTGTAAAAAATTCATTTCTAAGCTAATGATTATTGCTAGACTGATGATTAGAGTTTGGTTGGGAAGACCAGTGACATAATACACACTTATGCTTACGTACTGAAAAATAAATTCTCAGCAACACATTACACTTGATGCTTTGTAACGACTGGGATACATACACACTCACACATATGTGTATGTATACACATAAATGTACATACATACATTTAATTACATAAATGAATACTGGTTATCAACCATGCGAACTACTCTGAAGATCTTTTTTCTTTCTTTTAATAAACACACAGTATGCTGTATCACTATCTCATATCCTCACCATTCGTGCAGAAATTGGAAAAGAAAAAAAAACTTTTTGATTTTAAATGAATAATTATAACGGACTCACTAAACATGAATGTCAGGCAATACCATATTGCTTGAAAAATTCCAATACAGATTTTTCCTGATTTAGAGCCTCATTCAAATATTAAGATGTTTGTGATTTGTGCTTTAAAATGTATTCAAAACTCAAGTTATTGAGCATTTTATGGAGGACTATTTTCACATTCTTAAGATCAAATCTCCTCCTCGCCATTACGCGCTACATTAGGTATCAAAGTTATTAACACAACTAAAACAAATTTACCCTAATTCTAAACATTATTTAATTAAGGAGTATTTAATATCAGACCAAGTGGTATGAGCATGTAAGCATGTATGTATGTAGGTATTTATATAGATACACTATAATTATATATAATATATATATATATATATATATATATATATATATATATATATATATATATATATGACTGGTAAAAGTGTTCTGTAACAACAGAATTCCATCTAATAAAAGGAGCCCATAAAAACACCAAAAGTAGAGAGAAAAGTACTATATTTCAGAGACTGCTGTCTCTCTCTTCAGGTATATGAATAAGAAAAGTTTACAGAAAAGGTGGTATTTATACCAAGAGATTCGTCCACAAGTAAGCCAATTTAGGTCACGCTGATAATCTTCCTTTAATCTTCTTAAGCGTTGGTTGAATGAACACTGCGTCGACGATGTCCGAGGTCCAATTCCCTTTTGAGATGTTCATTACCTGCTTCTCTTTTATTAAGGCCGATTCCATCATTTGACTCTTGTACCGGCAGTTGCTGCTATAAATTACACGTGACATATTCCAGTTTATTCTATGGTTATGTTCATTTATATGATTGAAAATAGCCGAGTTCTGTTGTCCATACCTAACTGACCGTTTGTGTTGTATTAATCTCTGGGGAAGTGATTTACCTGTAAATCCGATGTAAGATTGGTTACAGACCTGGCATGGGATCTCATATACCCAGAGTCTTTGGGCGATGTCTTTTGTTGGACGTTAATCAGGGATTTGGCTAAGGTATTTGGTAGGTAAATGCAAAAGGGTTGGATTAAGAGAGTAACTACACCCTTGGGAAATCCAACCCTTTTGCATTTACCTACCCAAATACCTTAGCCAAATCCCTGATTAACGTCCAACAAAAGACATCGCCCAAAGACTCTGGGGTATATGAGATCCCATGCCAGGACTGTGACCAATCTTACATCGGATTTACAGGTAAATCACTTCCCCAGAGATTAATACAACACAAACGGTCAGTTAGGTATGGACAACAGAACTCGGCTATTTTCAATCATATAAATGAACATAACCATAGAATAAACTGGAATATGTCACTGTAATTTATAGCAGCAACTGCCGGTACAAGAGTCAAATGATGGAATCGGCCTTAATAAAAGAGAAGCAGGTAATGAACATCTCAAAAGGGAATTGGACCTTGGACATCGTCGACGCAGTGTTCATTCAACCAACGCTTAAGAAGATTAAAGGAAGATTATCAGCGGGGGTGACCTAAATTGGCTTACTTGTGGACGAATCTCTTGGTATAAATACCACCTTTTCTGTAAACTTTTCTTATTCATATACCTGAAGAGAGAGACAGCAGTCTCTGAAATATAGTACTTTTCTCTCTACATTTTGGTGTTTTTATGGGCTCCTTTTATTAGATATATATATATATATATATATGGTATATATATATCTATATTATATATATATATATATTCCATTCTTAAGAAACATATTCAACGGTTAGGTTACAAAACCACTATATATATATATATATATATATATATATATATATATATGATATATATATATGTATATATATATATATATATATATATATATATATATATATATATATATATATATATATATATATATATATATATATACATATATATATACATATATATATATATATATGTATATATATATATATATATATATATATATATATATATATATATATATATATATAAGTCATTTCCACATTACCGTGATTCATATACATACATCGAGCTACAATGTCCTTTAATATCTAATTCGCACTACCTCGGAATTAATATATTTTCATATATGTTTAACCGAAGGGGAATTTTTTACACGATAATAGATTTGCCTGGTCCCGGGCGCGAACCCAAGAAGACATACACAAACACCACCAATAAAGATATGGAATTTTTCTTCTTATTAAAACGTCGCCCTCCTTCTTTCCAAACACAATATGCTCAAGTTAAAAAAATTACACGTAGAAGCAAACTAAAATAAATTATCTCCGATATGAAGCGAATATCAACAACCTTAGTAGTCAGGTGGACTTGGACTTCTGAACTTTCTTTACTGCTTTACTGTTCCGGTTTGCACTCTGAAAACATTCGATAACCTGCAAAAGTCAGGAATGCCAATTTTTGTAGCGGGTATCGCCACACCTCGGATGGGGGGGGGGGGGGGGGGGGCAGGCGCAACGTTTTGCCTTTAATGGAAAATTAACGAATTGTCTGTACCCAAACATATCCCATATCCGATTTTTTAGCTCAACATAAATCCTTGAAATTACATAAAAACAATTAAAATAAGCCCTTCGAAACAATCGAGTTTTCTGTACAGCACATAATGCAGTATAACACTCGCAGCCATAGCCCATGAAACTTTCAGCCACGGCCTTTAAACTTTAAGACAAGCCACGGTGGTGTCATGTGTTCTTGGCACCTATAACGGTGCCAGCCGCGCGACCATGAAACTTTAAGCCAAGTCACGATGTGTTCTTGGCACCTATAACGGTGCCAGCCGCCCGATCATGGTTAACTTTAAACTTAAATAAAAAAAGAGAAACTACCGAGGCTGCAGGGCTGCAATTTGGTATGTTTGATGATTGGAGGGTGGATGATCAACACACCAATTTGCAGCCGTTTAGCTTCGGTAGTTTGTAAGATCTGTAA
>NC_061092.1:42549357-42559357 GCF_015104395.2 Macrobrachium nipponense | reverse complement strand
TCCATTATCATTTATTTCTTAAGCTTTTGATTTAAATTTTATGACAATTATAAAGGTAAATAAGTGTGGTGAGACCGACAATAGACCGAGTTTCCTTTCCTATTAGAATAAATACTGAATGTAAATACAGAAGAATATGTATTCTATATATCAGTGAATTTTCTTCATTGGTAAGTTAGGGCCAAGAAAATCTACTATGTTTAGTTGCGAAAATGAAAAATAATCGTGATTCATTCTCTTTCCTTACAATATTCGCACTACCTCCTGAAAGCTTTGATTATTTTTTATTCTATTTATAAACAAAACAGTTTTATGACGATGAGCCAAGATTAGAATGCTCCTTATATCTAATAAAAATATTAATATTAATTCGGGTACATCAGATGCAGTTAGCGAATATCTCATATGAAAATAGTGTACTTCATCTCACTGGTCAATATAAAAACATGATTTATGACTTCAAATAGGACAATGTATAAATGTATGTAGGCATGCAGATATATATATATATATATATATATATTATATATATATATATATATATATACATATATGTATATATGTATATATATATATATATATATATATATATATATGTATATATCGAGCTACAATGTCCTTTTAATATCTAATTCGCTCTACCTCAGAATTAATATATTTTTCATATATGCTTAACCGAAGGGGCTTTTGTTCTCGATAATAGACTTGCCTGGATCGGGGCGCGAACCCAGGATCCTTTCAAATCCAGGAACGTCAGTGAAGCTTTTACTACTACACTACCGGATTTGAAACGATCCTGGGTTCGCGCCCCGATCCAGGCAAGTCTATTGTTCGAGAAAAAATTCCACTTCGGTTAAGCATATATGAAAATATATTAATTCTGAGGTAGAGCGAATTAGATATTAAAGGACTTGTAGCTCGATATATGTATATGAATCACGGAAATGTGAGTATGACTTATATGTATAGTATATTTGATATGTTCTATATATATATTAATAATATATGTATATAAATAGATAACTCATACTATCTATATATAATCTAATATATAATAATATAATCTATATAAGTTTATGTTTATTATATATAACTTATATATTAATTATATATATATTAATATTATAGATATATATGGTATCATATATATATATATATATATATCATATATAATATATACGTATTATATATATATATTATAATATATATCTATATTCTAAGATATATTCAATATATATATAACGTATATTCTATATATATATATAGATATATATATATATATTATTAATACCATAATATTATATTGCAATGCCTACATACATTTATACATTCTCCAATGGGAAGTCATAAATAAATTATATTTTATTGACCAGTGAGATTATGTAGGCTATTTTCATATCAGAAATTCGCTATTGCATTCGATGTACCTAAATTATTAATATTAATATTTATTAGATATAAAGAGGGTTCTAATTTTGGCTCCTCGCCATAAAGCCGTTTTGATTATAAATAGAATAAAAAATAATCAAAGCTTTCAGGATGCAGGGCGTATATTGTAAGTAAAGAGAATGAATCACGATTATTTTTCATTTTAGCGGCTAAACATAGTAAATTTTCTTGGCCCTAACTTACCAATGAAGAACTTTCACTGATATGTAATACATATTCTTCTGCATTTACATTCAGTATTTATTCTAATAGGAAGGGAACTCGGTCTCCTGTCGATCTCAACACGTGGATATACCTTTATAATTGCCACAAAATTTTAATCAATACTTTAGAAACAAATGATAATGGATTTTTTACATAGTTTTTTATCTGTTACGACAATGTATGTTTCTGTATATATGTAATCCATATATATACTTATTTTGGGATTTTCACTTTGCTAATGACCGAAGGGATTTGGGAGGGAAAGTTAGGACCATCAGAGAGGAGAAATTCGTTTTAATTGTGATGATGAAGATAGGAAGCCAAAGACTGAGAAAGTCATAGACGAACTGATGACAAATAAGACATGAACAGGAAATGTACAACCGCTTAGGGTATGAAGTTTGAACAACTAGCAGATATAGCGAAAACATAAGATGTAGAATAAAGATATGAAGATTACTAAGGCTTAGAGACATTGATAGACAGGTATGCTAGGGGCACAGATCATCAGAAATGCAAGAAAAGAACCCTTTGAGTAAATGACCGCTGATAATAGTAAAAAAAAAAGTGACTTTCAAATATGACATTAAAAAAAATTTAGTGAAATAAACGTTAAGAGAGGTTAATCTTATAACTAAGAAAGTAGCTATCCTTGTTATTGAGTAAACTAGCGTAGTCTACGGCGGTAAAAATTGTATTATTACACAAGGATATTGCGGAGCTTTAAAACACCCTTCTTAGACTAAGATTGTTCTTAAACAGTGATTATTCTGACATTTTAGAGCAATAACTGCAACCTATAATGCATATTTTTCCTAGCCGATAACCGTATGTATAATGACACATCGAGTTATTCCGGTAAGTACGACAGTTAAAAAAAAATTAAAGGAAATGTCCTCTTAATCACTTTTGTAGTCTAAATGAGGTGCTTTCATGCAGGTCTTATCCGATATGTAATCTTTAATGCAGTCCCTCATTATTGATAAGAGATAAACGTCTAGTAAATCATGTCCTAATTAATAAGGAAATATTCCAATCCTGTGATGAACAAGTGTTGAAATCAAATCACGGCTCGAATTTAAAAGCCACTATATTTAGGTTACTGTTAGCAGTAACATAAGGTATATGATACTTTGATATTCCTTGAAGCATTTCAATATTGATTTTAAGTTTGTCAGCCATTATTGGAGATTCTTGTTAGTATGTTTTAATAATTTTTGTAAAAGAAACATAAATTGCAATATTTCGTGATAGATTTATATATATATATATATATATATATATATATATATATATATATATATATATATATATATATACATACATCTATATATATATATATATATATATATAGATATATATATATATATATATATATATATATATATATATATATATATATATATCATATATATATATATATATATATATCTATATGTATGTATGTATATATATATATATAAATATATCATCATGAAATATTGCAATTCATGTTTTTTTTTTTTTTTTTTTTTTTTATTATGAAATATACCAACAAGAATCTCCAATAATGCCTGGCAAACTTAAAATCAATATTCAAATGCTTCAAGGAATATCAAAGTATCATATACCATGCATTGAATCACTCCTAACAATAACCTAAATCTAGTGGCTTTTAATTCGAGCCGTGATTTGATTTCAATCACTGGATTGGAATATTTCCTTATCGATTAGGATATGATTTACTAGACAAGTTTTTCACTAATCAGTAATGAAAGACTGCATTAACGATTGCATATCAGATAGGACCTGCATGTTAGCACCTTTTTTACACTACAAAAAGTTATTATGATGATATTATCTATGATTTTTTTATATATAAATTTACTGTCATACTTACTGAATTAACTTGAGGTGTCCTTACAGCTACGGGTATCGGATAAATAAATCAGTATAGGTTGCAGTAATTGATCTGAAATGCCAGAATATCGCTGTGTAATAATGCAATTTTTACCGCCATATACTACGTTAGTTACTCAATAACAAGATATCTACTTCAGAAGACTCCTCCAAATGTGTAAGTGGTGACAGGATCCCATTCTAAAACAAACAAACAAATATATATATATATATATATATATATATATATATATATAATATATATAGTATATGATAATACACGATATAAATAAATAAATGGAAAGTATTCCAAGGGTTAAGTTGCCTCATAATTGATACAAACCAAGATCAACCTTGGGTTAGATTAAAGACTTCAGTTGCTTTAACCGATCAATATCGGAGTTTGTGGGAAAAGCCTTTTTTTTCTACTTGTTTAGTTATAGTGCAAACCTTGGTTTTATATCTCAAAAAGGATAATCATTCTGTAGGATTTATTTTCCCCAGAACATAGACCACTTCAACTACCTTCAAGCTAATCACCATTCAAAAAAGATTAAATTTGAGAGAGAAAAAGATGAAGATACACTTGCGCAATTTAACAGACTACAAGTTAAAGCCTACAAATGGAACAGAGGGCCCCACAAAGAATGGAACTCCAATAGTTGAGCAGAGCTGAATGTAGAATTTAGGCCAAAGGCCAAAAACTGGGAACTATGAGGTCATTCAGCGCTGAAATGGAAATTGACAGTGTAAAGTTTGAAAGGTGTAACAGGAGGAAAACCTTGCAGTTGCACTATGAATCAAGTGTTAGGAGGAGGTGGAAAGTACAATGAAGAAAGAGAATAAGAAAGGAGGTACAGCAAAATTAACGAAAGTGGTTGCAGCTTGGGGCCGAAGGAACGCTGCAAAGAACCTTATGTAATGCCTACAGTGCACTGCATGAGGTCCACTGACGGCCCTACTCCCCTAAGGGGGGAACTGCAAAAACCATTTATAAGGTTGGATATCTTTTGCAAAGATCTACCGCCATTCGGCGTCAAGATGTTCAAAGTGCAGGTGATAACTGATCAGATTTAAAAAAACATAATCACCTATAAACTTATTAACTCTAATATTTATCTTTCAGTTTTACTCTTTCAACTGTGATTTGTAACCAAATATCTTTATTTCAGTATAAATATTTACTGTTACCTTTCAACAACTGTTAAAATTTTCTGGCAAACCTACGCCCTTCATTCCTAAGCCCATTTCAAAATCACCAAACTTTATTTTTCTGTTCATATTGCACAATCTTTTCAGTCTCTACATCCACGCGTCTTACTTCTTCTTTTATACATCACTCTCGTTGGACCCATTTTCAAAGACTCCTTGTTGTGGTTATTTCCTAAGAATGACAACGCATGGGGGAATTTCTTCATCTCAGTTATCATTCACACCCAGTTCCAACAGTGTTTACTATTCTTATTATATATGTCAGTTAATGCTTCTATATGATGCCATCTCTGTGTAGTGAAATATCCTTACTTTACTTATTTTAAAAGTAATCTTCATATGATAACAGGACTCTTCCAGAGAATTTTTACTTCGGTCACATATCATACTGAAGGGTTACTTTCTTAGTGATAAAATTAACTTCCCTTAACGTTTATTTTATTAATTTTTTTTAAGGTCATAATTGAAATTCGGTTTTTTTTTTAAGTATTATTAATGGTCATTTACTTAAAGGGTTCTCTCTTCGCATTCTGACTTTTCAGTCTAGCATACCTCTGCTTTTTGATGTCCCTAAGCCTTAGCAAACTTCATAACTTTTTTCTATATCTTATGTTTCCGCAATATCTGTTAGTTTTCCAAACTTCAGACCCTAAGTGGCTGTTACATTTCTTTCTCGTGTCTTATTTGGCATCGTTTCGTCTGTGACTTTCTCAGCCTTTGGCTTCCTTTCTTCATCATCACAATTAAAACGAATTTCTCCTCGCCGATGGTCCTAATTTTCCCTCCCAAATGCCTTCGGTCATTAGCACAGTGAAAATCCCAATACAAGTCTATTTTTTAGAGCGCTTCTTCACTTGTCTTTTATAATCTACAGACCTGATGTCAAGTTCTTTTTGATGTCATATTCTTTTTGTGAGTTTATCCGGTGCTCAAACTTCTCAAGTCAGTCATTAGTAATACCTACATGTCCACGCCCTTCCTCAAGGTCTCCTTAATCACTGCTAGTTTTTAATTATATATATTTCATGTTATAACATTATGTCCCCAATTTTCCTTATTGGTGAAGGGCCTTCCTGTCTAGGAAAGTTTATTTTTCTTCATGCGCATACCGTTGTTTTTTTGTGTAGAATTTCTTTAGGGGCATATCGCCCAATTTTCCCTAAATTCAGAAGAATTTAGTACTCCTTCCGTCCATATGTTTGTCAATCCCATTTGTGCGCTTTTTAGACCAGGTATCTTGATGACCTATCGGCATAGCTATATGCCATCGGAAACAACCATTCTGGTTCCAAGATAAGTTTTCTTTAATTGAAGTCAACTCTACTCTTGTACATTCTTTTTTTTATTAGAGGTAAATTTTGGAGATCTCCATCCAAATGAGGTTATCTCTCTTTTATCTTCTAAAATTGGGTTTATTTCTGGTGATTTTTCTCCAATTGAAGGCATCTTAGTAGTTTTTTCTTACCTTTTTTCTGGTAATTAATTTCAAATGTATGTTATCTATGTCTTTTTTTTTCAGCTAATGTCAGCTTTGACAATGTTTCACCAATTGAGGTCATCTCACGATTCTTCAGTTAGGTCTCCACAAGCAATTTTCTTCTCCAAAAAAGCCTTACAAGACTTTTCTTTTTCTTTTTTAACGAGGCCGTCACTGGTGATTTTACTCCAATGACTTTCTCTCTCCAGGTACAAATATATGTCTCTCCTTCTACTGATTTATAGCTGGCATGGCTCATAAGTCTTCTGTTACTAATTTCTCTGCAACTGAGCGCCTTCTTACACTCTCGTAATAATCGATAATGCTGATTATTTTTTTAAGGTATGACTTTGATTCTCAATTCTATAAATGTTGTCGAGTTTCTTCATGGTATGTTTCTCAGAGTTTTCATTTTCTGTAACATACCAAAATAAAATGCCTACTTGAATTTTCATCTTAAACCACAACAAGTCTCTTTATGGTATATCTGAGCTTTCATTAAAGAAATATTGCTGGTTTCTTCATTGTTTATCTCTCCGAGTTTTCATTTCAAATAACATTGCTAAATTTTTCAAGGTTTGTTTCTCCGAGTTTTCATTTCAAGTAACATAACCAAGAATATGTGTCCTTGAATTTGGAATTTTTATCATGAAGAACATTGCTAAGTCTCATCATGGTATGTTTGAGTTTTAATTCCAAGCAACACTGCTGGTTTCTTCATGGTATATCTCACTTGAGTTTCAATTTTACGCCACACTGTTAACTTTTTTCATGGCGTTTTGTCTGCGTTGTTACTTAAAGCAACAAAAAGCAGTAACTGTTTCTTGATGGTGCTTCTGCGTTCTTTCCTTAAACAACATCTAAGTTTGTTCTTCGTGGTGTTTCTCTCTGCGTTCCTACGTAAAGCAACAACTATGTTTTTTCATGGTAAGTGTCCCTGATCCCTCGTTCTAAGCAACATTTTAAAACTTTTTAATGGTGCGTGCCTCTGATTTCTCAGTTTAAGTAATATCGCTAAGCTTCTTGATAACATATGTCTTTGATGCACTCCTTGTCATGCACATCCTATCTTTCCACGCCTTCTTATGGAAATTTAGCTTTTTTCCTTTCCTAAAAGCTTCGTCTACATTCTTTTTTTATTGCTTCGTCACTCCTTTCTTTCTCTCTTCTATACCTTTGTTTTCTAATTTTCTGGTCTGCCGAAATGGCTCTTGATTTATTTTTTGTTTGTTCATTTTTTTCTTCTTGTTGTGAGTATTCCTTTTGTAGTTTTTTTTGTACTTCTTAATTTGGTAACACACAAAAAAATTTCCTAGAATCGTCACAATTATTTCCTTTACCATAATACCCTCTTTTTAGATGATTTGCATTTTTTTAATCTACGTGATGCGGACAAGGCTGTCACATAAGGAAAATTATGATTCGTATAAACAAGAAAATTTTCCATGAGTCAAAGGACTGCACAGTTACATTCTGAGATTTTATATATATATATATATATATATATATATATATATATATATATATATATATATATATATATATATCTACTATTACATTAACAAGAAGGACCACATTAAAACTGGATGGTATCTAGCGGAGTTATTCATTCAAACAAGTAACTTTTTCGAATAAATAACTATTGCACAGACAATTGCGTATGTGATAAGAAAACTTGCGCTATATATATACATACATACATAAATATATATATATATATATATATATATATATATATATATATATATATATATATATAGATACGTATCTATATATATATATATATATATATATATATATATAGATACGTCTATATATATATATATATATATATCCCTACTATGGAATTAACTTACTCTAGGAATAATTTCATACTCAAAAGAAATTATAAAGAAATACATCTGACCCAGCCGGATTCAAATACATGCCTTTTGGGCTTGATTCAGAGATGTCAGCGACATTTTTTATCAGCTCATCTTGGTGTGTAAGTTATTCCTAAGATAAACTCAATTAAGATATTTGGAAGTTTTTTGTTGCTTAGCATAAAGTCAAAGAAAAAAAAAAATATATATATATTTTTTTTTTTATATCAGTTTTACTAACAATTACTTAATCATACATCTGATTATACTTCCAACGTGCTATTAACTAATGTAGCACATGCGAGAAAGAGGCAGGCTAAAACTTAACTGTCAACATTATTTTCCCCAATAACATTTCATCCATTCTATGAAAATTTTTTTTCACCTTTCTCTTATTCCATTGCCCTTATTTTGATTTTCTAATTATTATTATTATTATTATTATTATTATTATTATTATATTATTATTATTATTATTATTATTATTATTATTATTATTAGACCCAAGAACACCAACGTGCAAAACAGCCCAGCACAAAAAAGGAAATTCAGGGGTAAAAAATAACCCAAGAAATGGATATAATAGACCCAATTCAGATCAACAGCAAATAAGGTAAGTGAAAAGGTAAAATAAATAAGAAATAAATAACCTAAGAAGACTGACTCATGTCAGTCTGCTCAATTAAAAATGCATTTACAGCATGGCTGAACTCCATCATAAGTTCCAACCACAGGATTAGGATGATCTACAATTAAAGTAATGTTATAGTGAACCTCACAGAGGAAAAGGGAAGATTTAGAATTAACTGCAAGTATTGTACCTGATTGTGGCTGGGCATTCTTGGAAGAATTATTCATGATCGTATAAAGTATGAACAATGACATAATTGAGCGACTGTGTCAGAGCTTAATATCAATATCAGAGATAAAACGTTTCAAAAGAATTTAGGTTTTCCCCTAAAATTGTCAACAAATCAGCTGTTAAATGTCAAACTGAAGGAAAATAAATCAAATCATAGGACAATAAATGAAAAAGAGATTTTTTCATGACAGAAATACGATTTTTTGCCACCACGAGAATAAATTACCAGGGCAAATGCCTCACTGATTGTAGACCTGAATTAAATAGGCGTTATAGGATGAAAATTTTTATATTTATGGGTGAAAAATAAAGTACTCTCTTCGCGAAATACATAATGCGGAGCATAAAAAAAATAAATTCAACTATTAAACTAAAACAAAACAATAATTTACCTATTTTTAGGCGTACCCATTTCTCGACAAAGTGAAGACTTACAGCAATTGACCATTTTGTGGATCTTCCCATCCCTCGACAAATGATGAATTTAATATTATATTTCAGAGAAAACCAACATTTAAAAGTTTAAGGCAGGATTTTATTAATTTTCGAATTGAAAACATTTAAAAATATCTTTCCAAGCTTTAAGACTAAGTAGTCCGCTTCAATTTTTTCATAAACGATATTTTTCAAAATCTTTCTCCAAATACAATGCTTAAAATACTTTTTAATAATAATAATAATCATTATCATCTTAACTCCGCTTTCAAAAGTATATGGGCCTAAGATGCCGTTTTGCTCCAACCTGCCATTCTTGAACAAGAAAACAAGCTTTTATTGCGATTTATTTAATGTAATTTTTTTTCATATATCATCAGCTTTCTACAGCAAAAAAAAAAAAAAAAAATTCACGTTTTCAATCTTGAATAATAATAATCGTATATAGATGTGACTGTTCACAGTACCCATCTAGTGTAGGCTGGCTCTTCGTCTAAACTGAACTTCAGGTTTCGTTATCATCATATATAGGGAGTTAGCTGTAAAACTGGAGAAAACATTGTAAAGGCCTCTATACTCAGCCGTTAATTCAGTTAATGTAAATTTTTGAATTTACGACGT
>NC_061092.1:42536857-42546857 GCF_015104395.2 Macrobrachium nipponense | reverse complement strand
TAATAAAGCTCTTGAAGAGGCTTCTTATGGAAGGCAAAATTATCCAGCTATCAGTGTGTTTTATTTCTCTTTTCTACTGTGGGACTTTATTGACATATCTCAACTTCGTGTCAGAAGATTATATTTATTACATCATATATACATGCATAATATCTATCTATCTATCTGTTTCACAATATATATGTATATATATATAATATATATATATATATATATATATATATATATATATATATGTAAAATATATGATAGAAAAGATGGGAAAAACAACACACTAAATGGATTTTCTAAATTTCCATTAATAAATATTACATAGTGAAACACGGAATGCTTGTGGTAAGGAGTAATTAAGAAGGAATTATGTTGATGTGTTGATAATATTAGAGGTTTTGGGAAAAATAAGAGACTAGAAAAAGAACTGCTGGGACAAAAAATAAATAAATAAAAAATAAAAAATAAAAATTAAAAAGAACACCACTGTGGGTATAGAGGAGGACAGACAGGGAACGAACAGGAGAGTAAAAATAAAAACCGTAAGATATTTCGGGGAGATAAGCTTTAACTTTTGGGCCAGACGCATAATATTGCTAACTTTAAACGTTAAAAAAAAAAAAAAAAAAAAAAAAAGCTACTGAGTTAGAGGTCTCCAATTTGTTATGTTCGATGATTGGAGGGTGGATGATCCACTAACCAATTTGCAGCCCTCTAGTAGTTTTTAAGATCTGAGGACGGACAGAAAAAGTTCGGGCAGACAGACAAAGCCATCTCAATACTTTTCTTTTACAGAAAACTAAAAGTTGTAAACTGCGTATTATAATGATCTGTAGAATGTTGACGATTGACGTTAGTTGAGGCTAGTTGAATGATATGAGAGTGGAAAGTGTGTGAAGTTTGACTGAGATTCTGAAGAAAGAAGTGTAACTTCTTTGGTTAAGAAAAAAAAAAGATTAACCTGAGACAAGGAAGATTGTTAATAAGAGAAAGGATAATAGATTTTTGGCTGATTTTTGTTTTTCAATAATTTTTTATATAATTTTTTTAGTGTTTAGTTTTTTAAGAATACATGTGGAAGGGACTGTCGGGAAATAACGTGGGTATTAGGATTTTAATGAGTGTAAGAAGTCAACGAAAGAGCAGCAGAATTTACTATGTAGTATGGGTAAGTAAGCGATTCGGGTTTTTTTAATTATTTTTCCTAACCGTATTCACTTTAGTGTTTGAAATACATGTGGAAGTGACTGTTGAGGACATAATGAAGGTACCGAGAAGCTAAGGGATATGCGAAGTCAAAAAAAGCACAATACTACACTTGCACACAAATACATTAGGATACGAATTCGAGGTAAGTGGTTGTTTTAGGTTTGGTAAAAACATTTGTATAAGGATTTTTTTTACTTTATTTTTTTAGAAAAATTATAAAAATGAGTGTCTATTATTCAGAAGATGAAACCTTTTATTCATATGGAACAAGCCCACAGGCATCACTGACTTTAAATTCAAGCTTCCAAAGAATATGGTGTTCATTATGATGCAGTAATACAGAAATACAATAAGAGATACTGCTTACTAAAAAACGGAAAATAAATAAATTAATGAATTAACAACTAGATAAAACTGTACTAAAATGCAACGAAAATAGTGCTAGGATAGTAATGGTTTGCACCTAAGTTGAACTTCTAATGGGATAATGAGTGGAAGCTGCTGTAGGGTCCTCGCAGTGTGGTTCAAAATTTCTGTAGGTTGTGTTTGATTTAACTGGATGAGTTGTAAATGTTGTGGAGGAGTGGACTGGAAGAATTACTGTAAATGTATTAAAATAAGGTCATGTCGGTGACTAAGAAATATATACGCATACCATTACTTACTAAAATAGGGAAGATGTCTGGTAGGATATTACTTGAGAAAGGGATTGACAATGGAAAATTGACAGATTGATTATAGCTACTAAAAATGGCGTCACAACACCTCGGTTATTGACGCCTTTATAAATTAAAAAAAGAAACTAAAAAATAAATATATAATAAACTTTAAAAGTAGTTTCATATGACAAATATATAATAAACACACACACACAAAACACACACACTATATATTATATAATATATATATATATGATATATATATATATAATAATATATATATATAATATATATATCATATATATATATATATATATATGCTGTACAATCATATCTATTCACATATACTATCTATACATACACATATTGCATGTGTACAAATTTAAAATTTATTGGAGGAGGCCCGCCTCCCTAAAAAAAAAAAAAGAAAAAAAAATGCTTAAATTCTTCGGTATGAGGCCAATTACCCCCTTGTGCAATTACCCGCGACGAAAAACTAACACTTCGGACAACTACCCCAGAGGACAACTACCCCCTAGATCCTAGGACAATTACCCCTAAGGACAATTAGCCCCCCGTATAATGTATTCTGTTTTGTGAAAACCAAAAGAATAACTTTTTTAAATTTAAAATTAGTATTAATTTTTTAAATTAAAAACAGCAAAAAAAATTATATATTTCATTTTTTGTAAATTACTAAGTGCCATATTACCTATAACAACTTAAGAATATTTACATAGTAATTGCTTTCGAATACATTTCTTAAAAATATTTACATGTTTTGTCTCTTTTGAAATTCATTTAGGTTTTTTGTTCAGTCTTTAGCATTAGAGAAAAGAATGTAAGTCTTTTAAGCATTATGGAATTTATAGTGATAGAGGAAAAGGCAAACTAGTTTGTGGTGGATATATCAATATTAAATAAAAAGGATTAGGAAATGGTGTTGCGTCATTTGAGAAACGCAGAAAAACTAAGCCACCTGCAAAGCTAAAGAGAAAGTTCATATCCAGCGGATATGTTGGTAAACTTTATGATCACATCCATGAACCAGGGCCCGTATTTATCAAAGCTCGCAAATCCTAAAGAGTACTCTTAAATCATTAAAACACTCTTAAAGTTATGAAAATTCTTAAGAGAATTTTACGAAGCCTCTTACGCGCTATGAGTACTCATATCTCAGGCCGAGATTTAAGAGTGGTGGAGGGGTCTCCTAAGTACTTAGGAGTTTCTCATAGCGGTAGTCACAGACGAACAAGAACACCGCGTTCGTTGCCCGAGGAATTTTCGTCCAAGACTGGATATGTTCGATGTTGTATGGACGACAGTGAGTTTAAAAAAGATATAGTAGAGTTGATCAAAGTGGCCTCATGTATGTGACTGACTTGATCAGAGAGGCGATTGCCAACCGCACAGAGAGGTTTTCTGCGGTTTCTAACATATCAGTCTCTCTCTCTCTCTCAAAATTAATGGATTAATTAATTTGATCACATATATTGGCGCAGGATTAGACACGAAGGGTCAAGAATGGAATGAAAATGAAAATCCTTAGAGCTTTTTTTGGTTAGTAGCGAGAGAGGAGCACTAGGCCTATAGTACTAGTGCTTCACCTCTTTCATGTCTCATTTATTTGTGTGTGTGTGTATATATATATATATATATATATATATATATATATATATATATGTCTATTTATCTATCTATCTCTATCTCTATATATATCTCTATCTCTATATCTATCTATCTCTATCTCTATCTATCTCTATCTATCTATCTATCTATCTATCTCTATCTATCTCTCTCTATCTATCTATCGCTATCTATCTCTATCTCTATCTCTATCTATCTATCTCTCTTTCTCTATCTCCATCTATCTATCTCTATCTCCATATCTATCTATCTCTATCTCTATATCTATCTATCTATCTATCTATCTCTATCTATCTCTATCTCTATCTATCTATCTATCTATCTATCTATCTATCTCTATCTATCTATCTCTATCTCTCTCTATCCATCTATCTCTATCTATCTATCTATCTCTATCTCTATATCTATCTATCTCTATCTATCTCTCTATCTCTATCTATCTATCTATCTATCTCTATCTATCTATGTATCTCTATCTATCTATCTCTATCTATCTATATATCTATCTCTATATATCTATCTCTATCTCTATATCTATCTATCTATCTATCTATCTATCTATCTCTATCTCTCTCTATCTATCTATCTCTATTTCTATCTATCTATCTATCTCTATCTATCTATCTATCTCTACTTTTGAATTCAACAATAATATACAGATCACAGGGTTAATATCATAATTAATGAATATATTGAATTTTAAAATACTTTTTTTAATTAAAATAATGGCGAAAATCGTATATTCATGGATTGTAGCATTATATTTTCCGCTATTGTTAGCGAGATCTTCGCTTAAAAGTTTCTCCTAAACATACCGTTTTTCATAGCTAAGAGATTCTCTCAGAGCGTTGATAAAACACTCTTAGAAGTTCCTCTTAACTATGAGTGATTGAGTGACTTAAGAGAGAATATTTAGGAGATGTCATAGGAGCTATGATAAATACCGGCCCAGATGAATAAAAACTGAAAAGCTGCTAAAACTGTCCACAAGATAAAAATGCAAGCTATCAATTCGGAAGAAACTGCATAGCAAATAACTTTGAGGACTGCGCTTTCATTGATGAAGAAACGCGAGCAAATTTGCATCAATTCACTACTTAAAACGTAAGATTAGACGTCAGCGACAATATTCGTCTCACTTACGGCTTTTACCTCGAAATACAAAACTAAAACACAGGAAGGCCAAGATTTTTTGCTGTACGCCTGTTGTAAAAAGAATTCAGATTTTTGGAACGCATGAAAACCTGGATTATTTATATTCATGCAGAGTACGGCACTGGTCTCTAGATGGGACATCCAAGACGGTTCCCTAGATATTTTCACAAAAAGCAATTGACTGCTCAATGACCGCTTAGTGCCATTAATTTACGCTGTTTTAACTGTTAAATGCCAATCAACTTATACTAATTTTCTAGAGTAGCAAAAATGACCGAAACAAGATTTAGCGTTAAAAACTATCATGGTAGATTTTATAAGTCATCCTTTTCTGCAAACAGCATAATTATGATAACGGGGGTATTTGTCCCTTGGGGGTAATTGCCCATGAGGGCAATCCTCACCCAGAATTGAAGCGAGGAACAAATTAGGTTTACACGTGGAGGATGGTGTTTCGGATGTTTGTTATGAACCTTTACCTGTGAAGGTCTTAAAAATGAAATGTAAAAAGGTCTGTGCGGCATATACTGGCCTACAAAAAGTTCACGATATAATTCGTAGAGGTAACTTGTAAGGGTACTGTGAATGCACGGAAAAGGAGATTAGTTGTTGAGAGCCATTGGAAGATTTTATGAGAGCAAAGCGTGTTTTAGAATATGTAGATGTAGGAGAGAGTAGTTTGGTGCAAAAGTGGGCCTGTATCAAGACTTTGTTGTGAATTCGTTTTTTTATGGAATGATATAAACAATCTGGGAATTAGGTTAGATGCATGTACAAAACTTTGGGATGGGACAATTGACCATTAATGGAGTGTGGAATTGTTGATGTCTGCTGGTGATATACTACTGACCGAAGATAATGAGAGAAACTGAAGACAATAAAATACTAAGTGCCTAGAAGAGGAGAAATTAAGAGTAAATATAGGAAGAATGTAAGCAAAACTTACATTCTGAGCATCAATAGAAAGCTGTAAGATGGCACAATGAATGTTCAAGTAGGTGGTGGAAGAGTGGAAGTTGTTGATTTATTTAGGTATTTGGTGTAAGTGTAATGGATGATATTAAGAAGAGAGGAAGTGGTGAGCTAGAAAATAGGCAACACAAGAAAGGTATTACAGAAACGCAAAAAAGTGTCTAGAAGCTTAGGCTGGAATGTAATGAAGGGACTGTTTAACTTAACTGTGGTTGCTAAATGCAACTGAAAACTTAACAAGTTGAAATTGTTGAAATGGTAGTGTAGGAAGAAGTGAAAAGTTGAGAAATGTGGATAACTGTAAATTAGAGGTCGGAATGCTATGAGATGAGTTGCATACAAAATGCACTAAGAGAAAAACAACAAGCTGGTGAAAAGTGTGCAATTCGAAGGGTTAGGACTGAGGAGGAAAAGATCTAGAAACTTCCTAAAAGATGGTGTAAAAGGGTCTTCAGTAAGGAAAGGCCATACCATCCTGGAAGTTAATACAAGACCTTTCAATTAGTAACAGATATCTGGTGATGTAGCTGAAAGCCGTTTTACATTCTTCACATCAGTTGCGACCTCTAAAGTCGGCTAACTATACTTACTTCACAGCATTGTTGAATAGAGCTACGAAGTTTTTATCATAACATCTCCGTATCTCTCTCCCACTCTCGAAGTTATAAGCGTCACAACCGCTGGTCTAATTTTACACGAGAGAGAGAGAGAGAGAGAGAGAGAGAGAGAGAGAGAGAGAGAGAGAGAGAGAGGTCTTTAATTAATCCTTCAATTCATAAATACGATGCTCAGCTGTATCCACTTTGTCTTCCTAAGGCTCGTATATTGGGGACATCAAGTAACTAATTATTACAAGCAATTTAACCTGAGCAAACTTCTACCAAATTATGGGGCTCTGTCTTTATTAATAGAGGCTTCTAATTAGCTGTTTATCATGCTCCGATGCGTATTGTTACTAGTTACTACGATAGTAGAGTAGATTACGATTTATAGAAAAAAAAATTACGCCAATATTTCATATTTTTCTTTAATAAATTTCATATTAGACATATCAACATCAATTAAGTCAAATTATATCATATATTACTTCTTAAGCAATATATACAACAGAATCAAGAAAATCTTACGAAAATATAAAAAAACTAAATTATTAAGCGAATCTTGGGAATAAGCAAGAAATTTTTCTCTGTTCCGTTCAACTGAATACATTAAGTTTCCAATAGCTAGATGGTTCTGTCTCCTAATATTAGTATAGTCTTATGTATTTGTAGGCCATGAGTAACATATACATGATGTGCATATGTGGAATAAACTTGAAAATAAAAAAAATAGTGTATTCTTTATCCTGGGAAAACAAACCCTATAACGCAGAGGTGTCTCCTGAAATACAACAACAAAACAGTCACTGCCAGGTTCACAATTTAAATATTGAGTCATGTATGAATCAACTGAGTAGTAAAGGTAGCCCGGCATTAGCCGCTTCATGAAGCTACACAAGAGGCTCATTAGCAATACGTTGAACCTTACACATACACTGCACTATTCACCCTCATCCTTCAAGCAATCTTGCATAGCCTGTTTACTAAAGCTTGCTTTTCAAATATCTCCTCCAACCCATATTTCCTATCCTTTCTAAGCATCCTTCCTCTTTCCCCTAAAAGTTGTGAAAGTGACTTTCTTTTCAGCAGCTTATTGTCGTCCATTCTTTCCATATGAACAAATCTCAAAATATTCTGAGCCATATAAAAATATGTCTATATTTTTCACTCCGTGAGTAATTCTTGCGTCGCATGTACTATAAAAAACAGCTCACCTCAACAAGATCAAAGTTATTCCTTTCATTTGTATTCCTCATAAACACTTCGTCTCCTTAAAGGAGAATTCTCAACTACCCTACCATTCATACCAATTTTCACTTTCATCACAAAGTCTCTTCACTTTCTTTTGCACAAAGTCCGACATCTTTCCTGTATTATACATCTGTGATTCATCTCTTGTCTTTTCATTCATCATATTTGTGAATTCAACGACCAGTTCCATCATACCACCATTCATGTCAACATTCAATCACTTTATACATACACAATATATAAATAAAGGTTTTTTTGCCACGAAGGAAAAAAATGAAAAAGCGAGATAGCCTAGTACTTTCGGTCCTATTCGGACCCTTTACTGAGGCACACTGATTTTACAAAGAACACCATAGTCAAAAGAAGGCTTAATATACAAACTGACACTACCAGATTAGCCATAAGGGCGATTTTCATTCTACAGAGAGGAGGAGTCGCCATAGGCTAGCCACACCTTGAAGGATACCCAACGTAAACAAGTGATTCTTCCAGAAAACAGTACATTTTGAAAACAACACGGGAGCATATACAATTTAATATCATGAATTTTTACACAAATTTTCCCAACAAAAATTATTATTAATGAAAAGACGAAAGAAAATATAAAATATATATATAGTCGAGCAAGAGAAAGAGGGAGAGAGAATATCGAACCAGAGAGAGAGAGAGAGAGAGAGAGAGAGGGAGAGAAAGAGAGAGAGAGACGAGAGAGAGAGAGAGTAGAGAAAGAAGAAAGAAAGAAAAGGAAAGAAAAGAAAGAAAAGGAAGAGAAAGAGGGAAAGAAAATGAGAAGAAGGGAAAGGAGAGATAGAGAGAGAGAGAGAGAGAGAGAGAAGAGAGAATAAGAGAGAAATAATAACTATATACATGTGGGGACTAATTTATTAGTGTTCATTTATTTTGAGGTCTTCATAAACATCTTACAAATATATGGGTGTCCAAATGGTACATTCCCAGACTAAGATTTAGGTTGTTTTTATTAGTGATTTGTATAATTGCCGATTCCAGTAAATTTCTTGAAACATAATCATTAGATCTAGCAATTACCGAGGTATCACCCTTATTAATACAATGAGATTTTTCACTCAGATGGATAAACAGTGCATTTGAAGTCTGGGCTGCTCCAACTGAATACATATGCTGCTTAATCCGAACACATAATTTTTACTAGACTGACCAACGTAAAACGATGGGCAATCCTTACAAGGAATTTTGTAAATGATGTTGTTATTTGTTACGGGACTATCTTAATTAGCATATCTTTTAATGGCATTGTTATAAGAGAACACTACATTAACATTAAACGATTTAATATTGATTTTATGGTTTCAAATCCACGAAAATAAGGTGGTAAGCTAAGTATATTTTTAGGCATTTCTTTTTCATTAATAGCAACATTATAAAACTTTTTATGAGCTTTTTGATAACATAAATCAATTAAATGAGGTGGGTAGGTAGCAGAGATCGTTTCCTATTTTTCTTATGTATTCTATTTCTTGGTCCAGATATTGTGGACTCGTGATACGCAAAGCGCGTAGGAACATAGAAGAAAAAATTGAAATTTTAATATTAAGATGGTGGCCAGAATAAAAATGTACATATGTTAAATTATTTGTGGGTTTTCTATAAATACTGAATTTGCATTGGAAAGATTCTCTATGTATTGATATATCTAGGAAAGTGATGACATTGTTATTTTCAATTTCAACAGTGAATTTTATGGATGGCACTAAATTATTCAATTTAGACAGTAAATCATTTACATCGATACCACCAGGTAAGACTACTAAGATATCATCGACATATCGGTACCATTTTAAGGGGATAAGTGTGATATTCGGGAGGTGTCTCTCAAAAAATTCCATATATAGTTTGTAAGGAGAGGTGATGAAGGGTTACCCATGGCCATACCAAATATTTGTTGGTAATATTCTCCATTAAAAATAAATCTGCAATCACAAATACATATCTTAATTAAGGAAATTATGTGACTAACGGACATAGGCAATTCATGCAGTACAAGTTAATTACTTAAATATTCTAGCACAGAGTCAATAGGGACTTTTGTAAACAAAGAACATACATCAAAACTGACGAAAAATATCGCTAGGGTTTAGTACAGTGTTATTTAATTTTTCCACAAGATAAGAGAATTCCGGATGTGTGAATTAGATACAGTTCCTAGTAGCGGGGATAACAGTTTAGTAAGATATTTATATAGTTTATAAGCAATTGATCCTACAGTACTAATAATTGGGCGCATAGGTTTGTTTTCCTTATGGGTTTTGACTAGGCCATATAAATAAGGTAATGAGGGACACTTTACAGTTAACTGACACAAAAGTTCTTTTTTATCTTTAAGAATTTGTTTGATATTGATATTAAAGTTTTTTATTACTTGGTCCAATGGAATTTTTTTGTTTTTTGGAGTTTTTTGTTAAGGCTTATTTCATCCTCTAGTAAGGTATTGGGCATGCGTGATATGTAGTCAGTTTTGTCAAAAGAACCACTAAACTA
>NC_061092.1:42519357-42534357 GCF_015104395.2 Macrobrachium nipponense | reverse complement strand
TCTCTCTCTCTCTCGAATTTTGGCTACCATTTCAAAACCACCCACTTTTTACGAAGAACGAATAACCCCAGTATTCAACTTACGTATCTTCATGTTGGTGGATCTTTTTCATAGAGTAATCATTGCCATGACGATCAGTAGTATCATCGCTTGATTAAACTCATTTCCTCACTTGTATTTGTCTGGATATCCTTCGCATAAATCCTAATCCGAGCGTTTCCAACTTTTCTTGATAAGAAAATAACCTTTTACTTTCGTATACTACACCAGAGGCATTGCTTGGAACTTACCTCATTCAGGCACAGTAACAGCATCATGTTATCACGTATAGGCAGACGTCTTACTGGTATGGATATACTTTGGATAACTGTGGAAATTTTCCCCCAATTTCCCTTATTTTCCCCAATTTTCCCTTATTTCCTAAGCTATTTCAATGTCAATTAGTTTCCATACTTAGTGACTCGTGAACCCCCCCCCCCACCCACCCCCACCCTCCAATTTTCGGATCAACCTATAGTGAATCTTGTAAGTTCAAAATTTATATTTTCTCCAGTCAGTAAGTTATAGAGGGATAATTCTTATTTTAGCTATAAATATAACATAAATTACTACTAATTACCACGATCCAATTAGACATTTTTAGCCATCAACAGGAACTATATTGAGCGGTTTCCCATTAAAAGTGACCGTACAGTATAAATTAAATCAAAACTACTATTAGGTACCATGATCAATTTGGACTTTTTTTTTTAACCATCAACAGGAACTAAATCAAACCGATTCCTCATTAAAACTGTGAGGACAGTATAACTTTTATCAAAATTACTATTAACTGCCATGATCAAATTGGACCTTTTTAGCCATCCAAGAGGAACTAATTTTAGATTATGCTATATCCTTATTGAAAATTGGCAGAACAATACATTTCCAATTAGACCTAAAGTTTCAAAACTTTATTTACCAAGATAAAAATTAAAAAGTGGCTTCATCTCTAATGATTTTTTAAAGTGCTTCTCAGATAACACTTATTCCGACATCTACTTTCTTTACAAAACTTAAGATCCCATATATTCTCTCAAAATAAAAGTCTTCTAAAGTTCTGTGGTTATTTACTATAGTCGTTGCGACTCCAGATAACATAAATAAATGAATCTGTCAATAACCTGAAATGCAAAATGACATGGCAGAGAAATTTAAAGACCTTGCTTGGTACAGGCTAGAAGACCGACGGGAAAATTGGAAGGCGAAAAAAATAAGAAACAAAAAATAAATTTTTAAATAATATAAGACAATGACATTTCCAACACCAGCATAATAGAAAAGCTAAAAAAAAAAAAAATGTGCCTAAGTTTCTTCGGCGCAATCGGAATTTCCTGTACAGCCGATAATCAAAGCCACTGAAAATAGATTTTTGTTTCGGTAGTCTCGGTATAATGAGTATGAGCCTTGACCCATGGAACACTCAACCGGCAGTGGTAGCCAGGGTTTTACGGTGCCAGAAGCTCAATTACGCTAACTTTTAACCACGCAAAAAAAAAAAAAAAAAAAAAAACCTACTACGGCTAGAGGGCTGCAATTTGGTGTCTGATGACTGGAGGGTTGATGATCAACATACCAATTGGCAGCCCTCTAGCCTCAGTAGTTTTTGTAAGATTCTAGCGGGCGGACAAAAAAGAAAAAAAAAAGTGAGGAAGGATAGACAAAGCCATCTCAATAGTTTTCTTTTATAGGAAACAAAAAACCCTAGTGTCTTCGAAAAATAGAATCTAATCCTGCGTTAGTTTTTCATTTACTGAAATCAGATACCTACAGGATACCTGCTCAAGAACCATATAAGTTGGCTTTCTGTCATTTATGGATTTGTCGAGTTACTAGACTACGAAATTTCACCTCAAATTTATATTTTTGTACGGGTAAAAAGGAAAAAGGCCTATACCCCAAAAGTTTTTTTTTTCGGGGGTTTTTTTTGGGGGGTGTACTAAGTTATGATGTTTCTACTCCAATAGCAATAACCTATTAGAACTTTCAAATGGCAATTACTACGCATAAATTAGTAATTTTCATGAAAATATACAATAATAAAAGTGTCTTATTTAACAAGTTTTCACTGCAAGTTTTTAACCTTTTATATAATTTGTCAGTCCTAGATAAAAGTCTCTATATTCTTCGACCTAACAGGGATGTCCTAAATATGAATCAAGAAATTGCCAACACATAAAGAGATGTATTTGGAAAACCTACGTCGCACTCACACTATCCCCTACCATGAAATAAAAGGTTTACAATTGGTTTATCTGTGGTTACTCAGTACCAGTTTAATATTTTTCTTTACTTATCATTTCAAATTACCGGATAACAACTAATATATACTGGATAAAAAAGACAAGCTTTACCTGATCAGAAGAAAATCCAATAATCAGTTTAAGAGCCACATTATTTTGGTGAGTGACTTTTGAGATATTTTTCTGCTACTTCAATCAAAAACACTTTTTTTTTTTATTTCTGCATGAATATCAAATACATGGGTGACTCTGGATTTCCAATGACATATTGCCGCTATCTCTAAATCGCTAAGGTTTGATGGACGTTAGGGAAAAGCCTTAGGTCTTTACGAGTCGGGTGCCTTAACCTCCAACTCAAACCTCATTTTTATCTATTCTCCAGGAGTCAGGTGCCTTAACCTTCAACTCAAACCTCATTCTTATCCTTTACGAGTCGGGTGCCTTAGACTCCAACTCAAACCTCATTTTTATCCTTTACGAGTCGGGTGCCTTAACCTCCAACTCAAACCTCATTTTTATCTATTCTTGAGTCGGTCTTACGGCGGTGAGGAGGGATGTGGGAAGTATTGCCATTTTTCACAATGCCCGACCCCACCCCCTTGCATTTTAAAAAGTGCCAGACTTTGATCCATTATTATATGAATTTTTCCTTCAGTTAGAAAAAAAAGATATACTTCTACACGATGAACACAAAGTTAACCGAGAAGCTACGCTGACCTCACAAAAGATTTTGCCTCAAAGAGAAATAGGCTTATCTAGTTACAGTGTAAATCTAACAATGATGCGACTAAAAATGAACAATGATGATGATGATTCTTAATTGCTTGTTACTGGAAGAGCATTTATACACCCAACCCTTACCATAAAAGACACTGACCTGGTATCTGAATGACTTCGACCTTCCAAATATTTTAAATCGATTATCTACCATACTCTTTTCATGTTCTATCCACTATACCAAGGTTCTGTTTCTAATAAGTATTCTCAACTGTCAAAACTTGATCTAATTCCTAAAACACCTTAGGCTAATTTACAAAGACCTCTGGCTAAGTAAACTTTTTCAGACATTACTTTAATATGACTGACATGCTAACAGTTACGGAGGTTACGTTTATAGTTACCTCACCTAAACAGATTTAATATGCTGATATAATATGCTATAACGTCACTTCTAAGAAAGGAAAATAAAACAAGCCGATTCCTTAAACCGAACCAGAAATTTGCCATTTCCTAAATCTGACTATTAATGATAAATCACTGTTATCATGTAATACTGATGGATATTTGAAGGACAGGTAGTTTAGAAGTATCATTAAACCATTCAGTATAATGTATATATATTGAAACTCATCTAAAATAAATAAAGCAAGCAGGAAATGTGATCAATAATTCACATGCAATCCTCCTGCAAAGAGTAAATATCATTTCCCTTGTGCATCTGTCAAATACCCTCGTCAAGACCAATGTTTGGTTTTCGAGGGAGAGAGTGGAGACACAGATATAAGCCTTTTGGATGTTTAAGAGAAAATGAAGAAAAATGAAAGTAAAGTTTTAAAAAACGCCGAGTATAAAAAAAAAGAAGAGGAAGGAATATGGTATATTTTACATGTCTGTATGTATATACATACATACATATATATATATATATATATATATATATATATATATATGTATATATATATTATATAATATATATATATATGTATATATATATATATATATATATATATGCAAACATACATATTCTATTATATATATGTAATTTGCAAGACGAGAATCAGAAAGGTCAGTCGCCTCTAAATGAAAAGGCTTTTAGGTACGATCCCAAGGGGCAGAAGGCACTTATCATTTGAAATTACGTTGCACCTGTGACATAATAATTGAATAAGGCATGGCGGGAAATTTAACACACCTTTTTGAGGATGTATGTGGCAGTCACATTCCCTTGGTTAATGGGGACCCTCTCAACCTGCCGCCCAGTTGTAATTTAGTGCCAACACATGCCTGGGCCAAGATAAACGGTGGGGCCTACCAACCTCATCCTAAATCCTGCTGAGAAACCTCGAGACTGTACCCAATCTGTTGCTACTCCTTCAAAATGGAGGAGAGTAAAAGTCGTCTCCCCTTATACGGGTTTTTATACGGGTCTCTCTAGAAGAGGGTAAGTAGGGCTATATGATCCATGCCGAATGAATCATGAAGGAACCTATAGTGTTGAAAAACTAACCGTTCCATACGCTTAGACACTAAGCTCACTAAAAGTACGTCAAATCCCCTTACACATGCATTGCACCATTCCCCCCCCCTCTCTCTCTCTCTCTCTCTCTCTCTCTCTCTCTCTCTCTCACTTTCTTCGACATAAGGACCTTCCTTCCTAAAATGTCTTTCACCTTACCTACAGAGCATATGTAAGTGTTTACATAATAAAAATATGGAATGTTAGTCCATATATATAAAATACTAAAACTAAAGAGGTCAATCAGATTGCTTGCAGGAATGTGATGAGACTAGAGACGCTAAAGATGACGTATACAATAAGTATGTAGGCTAAGATAACATGCCGTCACCTGTAGTCATTCAATTGTTTATAAACATTAGTCCAAGCTCCCTGCTTGAGACAACTACCCCGACCTATTATTCAAACGGCCTACGTGATCTGTAGCGTGTCTCATTTGATTGTGTGTTCGTATGAAACTATGTCATCTGATAGTATGTTCATATGTTCGAACTACTGTCTGTTCCTTCATAACTTGTAACGGAGATGGTAGACAAGGAGAACAGAGTTAGCTATCGTCATTAGAAGACCTGTACCTCTTTACCTAAGCTTTATCATGTAGAGGAATAGGATTAGCCATTATCATGGGCAGAAGCGATCAAGCTATCGTTATTAGAAGACTTGTACAATCATACCTGATCTTCATCATGTAAAACTTCAGAAGAATATACTATTTTTATACCTTGTGTTTTCTACAAGAACCTCACCGAACCATGAGTTTAACACATCGTCGTAAAGATAATACCGACTTCGTAAGTGATCTACAAAAACCCCAGACACTCCATTGAAGATGGAAGTGCAATACCAACCGACTTAGCGTATAGATTATCGCTAGTCTAACATTACCTCATAGGGCGCCTTATCATACAAGGCACAAGCCCTAATATTGGTGGCCAGCGGACCAGAAGAACTCTACAACGTCCTACGAAGAAAAAACAGAATAATAAATCATGAAGTCAACGACGACGAAAGCAGCAGATTCTTCAAGCAACCTAGTATCATCATTAGTGAGCGACTTCAGAAAACAACAAGATTCGTCAAGCAACTTAGTATCATCGTTAGTGAACTAACTTAAGAAACAAAACCGACGTGTCCTTTTCCTACGGCAACGGAAGCTTCGTCTCTCATTAGAATCATTCAAGAAACATCGTTAGTGAGCGTTTCCGGCACTGCAAGAAACAAACCGAACGCGTCTGCAGCATCGGATTTTCAAGGGCTCGAATCATTGAAACAACGCGCACGGGGGAAACTGAAGCCAAACCAGGTCGTCCGCTAATAGAGAAGGAGGACCAAGGCCGTGTGTCGTTATCGGAACACCGTGACTTCCCACAAAAGCAAAGCTAAGTACAATTTTTTATTCATTTGGAGTAACTTTGAGTGTTTCCTTTGCAGGTCGAATTTCGTTATTTCTGTGGCTGAAGTTACGAGACATTCTTAATCCTATACTTTTTTACAGAAATTATCTATATCATTGAGATTTCGCTACTGCGAGTTTTTTATCTTTGAGTGTCTGTTTCCAGAAGTTCTACTGAAATATCATAATCATATACTATGTTAAA
Source organism: Macrobrachium nipponense (assembly GCF_015104395.2). Lineage (NCBI taxonomy): Eukaryota > Metazoa > Arthropoda > Malacostraca > Decapoda > Palaemonidae > Macrobrachium > Macrobrachium nipponense. Next base: position 42,528,241 of record NC_061092.1, on the reverse strand, counting down.
CTTAATCATTTTGGGTGATTATTAATCCCTTACGTAACAAATCATATTAAACAGTGAATATGCGTTTACGCAGTGGACGTCTGTATTTTATACAGATGCATGGATAGGGTCGTTAAGCACCGTAGTGATTAGAAAACACATAAAAAAACAAGTGGAACACCGTACAAATCTATATAAATTAGAGGTAACACTATTTCGGGTCATGACAATAAATGCTCCTTTGCAAGTCCCGATCGCAGTTTTTAGCCTTGAGTTTTTTGAGTTATATAAAATATCGAACCTCAATGACTCAACTTAAACTTTAAAAATACGGCTGGATTGCAAGGAATAACATGTCTGTAAAAAACTTTCATCAGGCTAAATGCGCTGACCAGGATCCCTCACTATTTCAAATTTTAGCAAAGAATGAAGTACAAACAGTTAATATTGAATACAGTAGAGATAACTTGTCTTATTAGTAATCGCTCAGTTCCTAATAGTTCGTCATTCATTGCTTTATACGTAACCAGCAACATAATGCTAAAAACACACAATACGTTGCCGATGGTAATAAGAGAAGGATCCTAATTATTACAAAAAGAAATAGAAAAACAGTAGCCCGTTCAGAATCAAACAAGCAAACTCGGTGACTGTGTCACCTAGTCAAGCGGTCAAGTTAGTTAAATCTGCCGAGTTTTCAAAGCAAAGCAAATTCCACACAATAAGCGACTCTAGCAGAGTGGGGACAAAGCGATGTTGGTTCATACCAATATCTTTTTGAATTAAAAAGGATTTTTGTTTCCTATGAAACACACGACCGTATAAGTAATCAGAGCAGGTTTTCGTTTTAATTTTAATACATTAAGTTATAATAAATACTGGTGGATTAAGCCCAACTGTACGCGCCGTAAAAATTAGAATATCTTGTTTTTATTTCTTTAAAATACACGTAATATCTTGTATTTACGGACTCACCGTCTGTTGTTCGAACTTCCCTAATGAGAAGTCCGGATAAGCGAGCGCTTACAGATACCTCTATAGTTATAAAAAACATTGATCTGTATGTAGTGTAATTGTAAGATCCATAGGGGTAGGGGTACAAAATATTATCTTACATCCTGCAAAAATAAGGCGTGTTTATCAAAGGAAAATCCTATAAACCTTCAAACATAGTAAAATCCGTTTGAACAAAAATGAGACAGTTAATCAAATAATAACTTATATAAAGGAACTATACATTTGTCTCATAAATCGTAACATTGTTCAAATGACCCAACAGAATTCTCCCACAACCGCAGTCGTACTTGCACGCAAAATCTCGAGAAGCATGCACCCTCGAATGTCTTAGTGCGTGTAAAAAGACCTTGCTGGGAAATGAAATTTAATCCTTCCCGACACTCTGAAATATAACGATTTCCGCGAACCAAGCCCTAAAAGTATACATATCGTGGATACGGAAGTTATAAATATCGCATTTTTATTGTTGCTAATTTTTAATCACGCCCAACCAGTCGTGGATGAATCTCTCTGATAATCTATCTAAAGTAATATCCGTAAAGTCATTCAAGCAGAGGTGATTCAGCAGAATTTTTTTTTATCTTCTACCTGAATACCAGGAAGTTTCTCCACTAGCGAGTGATCTCGAAAAGAAAAACGGATGTAATTTAACACAAAATACTGGTCTAAGGACAAACATAAAGCTATTTACGTACCTTCGTATAGATTCTCAATGAAATTTTAAAATAGAGATAAATGACGAAGTTGAAAAATGTTAGTAATAGGAGCCATTAGGAAATCAAATAAGCCCATATAATTTTTCCCTCAAACGTCATGCCATAAAAGATCGGATTGGCGTATCTGCGCAGATTACTGTCGTTTAAACAAGGAAACGACTTTTCCGATAGTTTCCAGTGCGATTGTACCGACGACATCTTATCTCTGTTAGGTTGAGAATAAATTTTCACCAACTTGGACTTACTTAAATGCTTTTACCAGATACCATTACCTAAGTGATTGTACCTCATACACCGTTTTCAGCACACCCAGGGGACATTATCAATTTTTTTTATGTATGCCTCCGGCTTACGTTGCGCCCCAAATTCAATATAGTGTTTGGAGACTTTTAGGGGATAACCTACTGCCTATATGGATGATCTTGTATCTTGTTCTAATACCTTAGAAGTACATTCACATAAACTAGAGCTAGTCTCAGAGTAAATATCTAAATGTGAGTTTTTTTTTTTTAAAACGAAACATGTTTATCTAGGTTTATGTGTCTAGTCAAGGTCTTAAAGTAGTCCGTGGTAAGGTGTCGGCTATTCATAACTTTCCGGTACTTATTAACGTAAAAGGGGGATACAGCACTTTTGCGCTGTAGTGGGTATTACAATCGTATTGTAAATGTAACTCTTCAATCATGACAGCTCCTTTAACAGATCTTACGAAGAAGAGCGTATTTTTTTGATTTATTATGGTCTGAAAAGCATCAACAGGCGTTCGATATCTTAAAAGCGGAAAATGCAGCTTACCTAACCTAAAAATCCCTGATTTAAATAAGGAATTTTTTTTTTTTATTTTGCAACAGATGCCTCAGACCAAGGGGTAAGAGGATACTACTCAGTAATATGATAAACAGTTCTTCCCTATAGCTTTTTATTCACGTAAACTAAAGCCCTCTGAAAGTAAATATGCAGTAATCAGCAAGGAAGGGCTAGGTATCTTTAACTCACTAGTACATTTTAAGTTCATAATCTATGGCTATCCTGATAAAGTCCTTACTGAACATGAGTCCTTTACCGAGTTTTTCAAAGGCTTTAATCACAGTCCAAAAGGAACTCGGTGACAAATGATCATTCAGGTTATTGGAGCCAAGATAAGATATCTACCTGGGAAAGCAAATATCATAGCTGACGCATTATCCGCAATCCTGCACCATACAGCAAAGAACCATTAATTGGACTAAAAGATATAGAAACATCTGTACCTATTGTTAAAACCGTATCTAAAACAAGAAAATTTCCTTAACCCAAGAGATCGCGAGCATTGAATATCTGGGTCGGAGCGCAGAACTGTTACAAACTGAACAAAGCAAGAGTCACAGACATAACCAAACAATAAACATTCGGACGAAAACAGAGTCAGCAGCAATAAACACCAAATAAAAACACTTCGAAACGGAAACAGGGTCAGTGGCTAAGCAAAAACAATAAACACTTTTGAGCAGAAACCCTTAAAGCAAAAGTACATTTAAAGTATGTGTATCAGAATAATGTAATCAAATGTAATATTCTATGTAGGTCTGTGACGAGGAAAACCCGAAGAACACAGCAGATGACTAACGACCAGGTAGTAATACCAATCGTCATAAACTGGTTGCATTCCGTCATCCAGGGTTCCATAGTATGTCACAGAAAGCCAAATCACTATTTTACTGGCCTACAATGCTTACAGATATAAAAAGCACATAACTAATTGTAACATGTGTCATGAAAACAAGGGATACACTAAGACCCCTGTCAGTTTAGGGACCTATCCTGTGCCAAATCAATCCTTGAAAGAATATACGTAGAATTATTAACAGAATTACGAGTCTGACAGAGGGAATAAACACTTCTTAGTGTTAATAGTTCCTTGACACGTTATATAGAATTAATAGCACTAAAAACAAACACGCAATTGAGTGCGTTAGGAATATTTATGAGTGCTAAATCAGTAAATATGGAATTCAACACATAATAATCTGTGACTCGGGTGGTGTAAATCAATAATAATCTCCTTAACACGTTGTGTGAATTCCTATCCATTAAGAAAACCATAATATATTTTAATCACCCAGGAGTCAATCGGTTTGGTAGAATAACGGATAATTAAATAGGAAGTGTCAATGTCTTACGAGTACAACTCGTGATATTGGATCCGACCGGATTATAGCGGTTCTCGCGGTTTTAAATACCTTTATCATTTATATCTTGTATCTATAGAATTGATGCCGCAAGTAGCCTTATACGGTACGCCGCTAGAACACTTTTCCACATATTCAAGCCAACCATTAATTTATCAAATATATATAAAAAAATATATAAATAAATAAATATAAAAAAATAAAATAAATATGGATACAAGTGGAGTCAATATAATACACTCCGTAAGAAGTCGAGGAAGGGTTACAAATTATATAAAAAAAAAGGAATCACGATAAAATCAATAAGCAAAAACGTAACCCAAGGTTAATAAATATCTAAATATATATGCGTAAAGATTTGAAACTCTAACTTAACGCTTTAGTAATGACAAATAAGCTAAAAGTTCAAACATATCCAAAACCTACTGACATATTGTCTGTCCCGGTGATTTATATTCGTAGTCAATGAAAAAAAAATTTAAATAAATAAATAAATAAATAAACTAATAATAAATAAAATAAATAAAATAAAATAAAAGAGATTTTAAAGTCAGGAAGTCTAGAAGTGAAAATGATGTTATCTATGGAATAATCCTATATGAATCTTATACAGGGCTAATAATATATATAGAATTTGTATGGAAACCTTTTCATATAGTTTCAATAAGGAATATTTATTTAACATAATGCCAACATGAAACTAATATATTGTTCAATTTGGTACTGTTGTTTTTTTTTTTTTTTCAGACATTCTTCTCATGCGGGTTGAGAATTAAAACACTAAAATATCATTTTGAAATACTAAAGTCGTATCTCTTACAGCAAGTAACGTAACTCTTAGCTGGCTGAGAGCAATCTCCTGCCAAGTGACGACGTCATCATTGCCGTATCAGCATTTGTTCCTTTTAACCTTAATAATCTGCTTACACAGGCTTCATCTGTGTGTCGTCTCTGCTTGCAAAAAGCAGATTGGACTGGAGAAAGGAATGCTTAGCCCGAACTTCTCATGGGCAAGGTAAACGTTAGGTACAAGTGTCTATCGGTATGCGCAATGCAACTTGCAATCATTTTAAAATTAATAAACAAAATAAGCAAATAGAATTTCTATAACAACAAAATGAAATAATTTTTTTTTTCTGAACCTCATAGACATTTAGAAGTATCACGATATGGATATGGATTATTTACTTGCAACATTAGCTTATTACAATTCAAGTAAAACATTCATGGGAAAAATGTCACATTTTCTTGAAAAAAACCCAAAGTTTATATAGAAATTAGTTACATAGTGGGTTTTTCGTTGCATCTCCTACCTATTAATAATGTTTAAAAGTTAACCTCAGAGGATTGCGCACGAGAAAATTGAATATGAAAACTTTTGTTAGGGCAACCATAGAATCATGATTAATATTCTCTTTGACTCTTATGTTGCCTGGCAATCTTACAATTAGCTCCGTTTTCCACTTCTTTGTCTAGTAACCTACTACCAGTAATATCGAATTTTCTTTGAGATTTGTAATGATATCTATTTATTTTTTATAATTCTGGATATTTTTACAAGTCATCATAGACCTGGATAGGTTCACTCATTGTTAATGCCATGGATAAAAAAGTTTGTACAGCGGACTCTTTTTGAATTCCAAAATATCAGCGAATTCATGTGGGTTAAAGTCTGGTCTAAATAGCTCTCTTCCCTCCCTGTATTTGGATGTCGTCTGAATTTACTTTGCCCTTGTGACAAGTATAATTTCACTTGCAAGGCTGATTAATGGAACCTGGTTACAGTATCCTGCAGTACGAGAGTTTCACATCGCAACTTCAAAAAATCGTTCGTCGTAGCGGACGACTACAGTCAAGTAACAACCGCCTACAATGTGAAAGGAATTTTCATGGACTTCTTCGACCGACACCGTATCTCGTCGTTAATCTCGTTTTCATGCGGAACGCTCCAGCGGCTGTCGGAATTCGACTACAAAACGGGACATACTTCCGACAATTACGACCCGAAGGATATTCAACTCTACTTTGCTGGCGAAGGACTCGTGCTGGGATGATCTATTCATCGCGAACGTAATCGTGTAGCTTAGGATGCAGAGAATAAGTGTGAGCGCAAAATGGAACGTTGGACCCACGCCCAGGCAAATTTTCCCCTTGTTTTAACCATTGAAAAAGGCCGTTTCAATTGGCTAAAGGTGGTTGTCTGGAACTGTGTAATGGACGAAAAAGTTGTTCGAAAGCTAGGTAAAAGTGAGTAGTATAACCTCGGTCATGTATCCTATATATATATAAAGTATCATGTATCCTATATATAAATTGGTCATAAATAACAGAGTCGAAATATATCTTTGCGTGTATGCAATAGGAATCTATTATATAAATGATCCATAAATACAGAATCTAAATATTATCTTTGCGTAGTACGCAAAAGGAATATTTCAGTAGCCTATAATAATTAATATTATTATAAGGAACAAGACAATGTTAAAACAAATCAGGGATAGCAATGCATTCTTGGATACCTTTTGTTTATCATACCAATATCTGCAGTTATATATGATTGTTAGTATATGATTGAATAATGAATCAGATATATAACAGTTAGCATAAAAATCAAACGAATCAATCAGCATAAACAGTAAAGTATTTTTATCAATTCGTATATGAAATTTTTTATCAGTTAAAAAATTTTGGAAAAATGATTTTTATCATGTTAATCTTCATTCTATGCAATTATCAGAGTACATTAGTATTTTCTGTAGCATAAGTATCTTAATGAGATGAAGTGAAAAACTGTATCATTATATATATCATGTGATCACTATTATTTACCAATATCATTGTTTTATATTTTATTACTTGAATCAATTCATGTACACCATGAATTTTTATTTACTTATATATATATATTCACATAGTGTCTGTATCACACTCCTATAAGTCAAATGCAAGTCAAGTTTGAGTAATATTCAGTGGTTGGTTTTGGTAGCTGACCGAGCTAATGTAAGTGTTTACATAATAAAAAATATGGAATGTTAGTCCATATATATAAAATACTAAAACTAAAGAGGTCAACCAGATGCTTGCAGGAATGTGATGAGACTAGAGACGCTAAAGATGACGTATACAATAAGTATGTAGGCTAAGATAACATGCCCGTCACCTGTAGTCATTTCAATTGTTTATAAACATTAGTCCAAGCTCCCTGCTTGAGACAACTACCCCGACCTATTATTCAAACGGCCTACGTGATCTGTAGCGTGTCTCATTGATTGTGTGTTCGTATGAAACTGTCATCTGATAGTATGTTCATATGTTCGAACTACTGTCTGTTCCTTCATAACTTGTAACGGAGATGGTAGACAAGGAGAACAGAGTTAGCTATCGTCATTAGAAGACCTGTACCTCTTTACCTAAGCTTTATCATGTAGAGGAATAGGATTAGCCATTATCATGGGCAGAAGCGATCAAGCTATCGTTATTAGAAGACTTGTACAATCATACCTGATCTTCATCATGTAAAACTTCAGAAGAATATACTATTTTTATACCTTGTGTTTTCTACAAGAACCTCACCGAACCATGAGTTTAAAACACTCGTCGTAAAGATAATACCGACTTCGTAAGTGATCTACAAAACCCCAGGACACTCCATTGAAGATGGAAGTGCAATACCAACCGACTTAGCGTATAGATTATCGCTAGTCTAAACATTACCTCATAGGGCGCCTTATCATACAAGGCACAAGCCCTAATACATACACCCAAACTCCTTAATTATAGTATTGTGCCAACACAAGTCTATACTATCTGCACGTTTCTCGCCCTGTAAGTTTATATGACACACATGCTATATAAACCAATTCATCCTTACAGCTTCAACCATCATATTTCCACCTATATAGATCAACACATCAAAATCGATTCACATCCTCGCACAACAGCCGTACACATATTTAGTGTATGGCCGTTATACACATATTTTGTGTATGGTCGTTGTGTGAGGATGTGAACCGATTTTTAATTAGATTAAATGCGCTAGTTCCCTCTATAAAATTCACACTTGAGGAGAAAAACTTAAATTGTACCATTTTTAGGTGTAAGTGTGCATAGACAGGCAACAGATTTAAATTTTCTGTTTTAGGAAAACCTACAAATGTATGTTCTTACATTCACTTTTACTCCAATCACCATTCGAAAGTTAAACTCTGTATTTTCTTCCATGTTTTTAAGAGCATCAAGAATTTGTTGTCCTGATTTTTATAAGACGAAACTTATAAGATTTATGATATTGCTTTCAAATTGAAGTATCCGACATTTTTAGTTGATGTTGCTTTGGGAAGAAATGCTAAGAAAACATTTTATGCAGTTGACCAATATACAAACTTTTGATCATAGCAATTTTCTTGTTTTTCCTTTTGATTACAGATATCTTCTTTGCCCAAAATGTAAAGTTTTTAATGTTAATGTTGTTTTTAGTAACACCTAGTCTGGGAGAACCATTTTGATAAAGAACTCTCCACATTTGCAATCACGTTGCATTTACGAAATTCCATGTAAGATTGTGATAAGAAATATATTGGTCAAAGTGGCAAACTATTGGCATCAAGATTAAATCAACATAAATATCGAGTACGTGTAGGAAATACATCGAGTGCCCTCTTCCTACATATGAACAATTTTAATCATGCAATTAATTGAAAAAAATTTAAGGGAAATTTTTTGTAGATATATTATTAAAAGAATCATTATAAAATCTAACATAATAAAATATAAGTCAAAGAGTGCTTTTAAAATTAGCAACGGACAACATGAACAAGATAACTGGCTTACTAAATGTATTGTTGACAACTACGTAACTATGTAATTGACTGCTTAGTAGTTTCATTTCCATTTGTAGCATTTATCCTTAAGTGTAATTCTAGGCTGTGGACCATTTGCTTCTTGACTAGCTGTTGGTTGTTCTATATTTTACTTTTTCGTTTTATGTTGACCTTTGATATGTCG
>NC_061092.1:42505626-42518857 GCF_015104395.2 Macrobrachium nipponense | reverse complement strand
CGACATATCAAAGGTCAACATAAAAACGAAAAAGTAAAATATAGAACAACCAAACAGCCTAGTGAAGAAGCAAATGGTCCACAGACTAGAATTACACTTAAAGGATAAATACTACAAATGGAAATGAAACTACTAAGCAGTCAATTACATAGTTACGTAGTTGTCAACAATGCATTTAGTAAGCCAGTTATCTAGTTCATGTTGTCCGTTGCTAATTTTAAAAACACTATTTGACTTAAATGTTATTATGTTAAATTTTATAATGATTTTTTTTAATAATATATCTACAAAATAAAATTTCCCTAGAATTTTTTCAATTAATTACATGATTAAAATTGTTCATATGTAGGACGAGGGCACTCGATGTATTTCCTACACGTACACGATATTTATGTTGATTTAATCTTGATGCCAATAGTTTACCACTTTGACCAATCTATTTCTTATCACAATCTTTACATGGAATTTCGTAAATGCAACGTGATTGCAAATGTGGAGAGTTCTTTATCAAAATGGTTCTCCCAGACTAGGTGTTACTAAAAACAACATTAACATTAAAAACTTTAAACATTTTGGGCAAAGAAAGATATCTGTAATCAAAAGGAAAAACAATAAAATTGCTATGATCAAAAGTTTGTATATGGTCAACTGCATAAAATGTTTTCTTAGCATTTCTTAAAGCAACATCAACTAAAAATGTCGGATACTTCAATTTGAAAGCAATATCATAAATCTTATAAGTTTCGTCTTATAAAAATTCAGGACAACAAATTCTTGATGCTCTTAAAAACATGGAAGAAAATACAGAGTTTAACTTTCGAATGGTGATTGGAGTAAAAGTGAATGTAAGAACATACATCTGTAGGTTTCCTAAAAACAAAATTTAAATCTGTTGCCCTGTCTATGCACACTTACACCTAAAAATGGTACAATATAAGTTTTTCTTCCTCAAGTGTGAATTTTATAGAGGGAACTAGCGCATTTAATCGAATTAAAAATCGGTTCATATCCTCACACAACGACCATACACAAAATATGTGTATAACGGCCATACACTAAATATGTGTATGGCTGTTGTGCGAGGATGTGAATCTATTTTGATGTGTTGATTTATATAGGTGGAAATATGATGGCTGAAGCTGTAAGGATGAATTGTTTGCATAGCATATGTGTCATAGACTTGTGTTGGCACATACTATAATTAAGGAGTTTGGGAGATACAGAGTATGTTCTGTAGGTAAGGTGAAAGACATTTTGGGAGGGAAGGTCCTTATGTCGAAGAAAGTGAGAGAGAGAGAAGAGAGAGAGAGAGGGGGAGGGGGGGGGGGGAATGGTGCAATGCATGTGTAGGGGATTTGACGTACTTTTAGTGAGCTTAGTGTCTAAGCGTATGGAACGATTAGTTTCCTACACTATAGATTCCTTCATGATTCGTCATGGATCATAGCCCTGACTTACCTCTTCTAGAGAGTCATCCCGTATAAGGGGAGACGGCTTTCACTCATTCCATTTTGAAGGAGTAGCAACAGATGGGTACAGTCTCGTGGTTTCTCAGCAGGATTTTAGGATGAGGTTGCTAGGCCCCACCGTTTATCTTGGCCCAGGCAGGTGTTGGCACTAATTTACAACTGGGCGGCTTGTGGGCGGCAGGTTGAGAGGGTCCCATTAACCAAGGGAATGTGACTGCCACATACATCATCAAAAAGGTGTGTTAAATTTCCCAGCCTAATTCAATTATTATGTCACCAGGTGCAACTTAATTTCAAATTATGTGCCTGCTGCCTTGGGATCGAACCTAAAAGCCTTTTCATTTAGAGGCGACGGACTATTCTGATATATATATATAATATATATATATATATATTATATATATATAATATATATATATCTATATATATATATATATATATATCTAATATATATATATATATAGTATATATATATATATATATATATATATATATATCTATATCGTACTTTATCTATTTTATTATATATATATATATATATATATATATATAGATTATATATAGATATATATATAGATATATATATATATATATATATATATATATATATATATATATATATATATATCTATATAAGATACTATATATATATATATATATATATCTATATCTATATAGATATAGATATAGATAATATATATATATATATATATATATATATATATATATTTATATGTATATGTATATGTATATGTATATGTATATACACACTGACATGTAAAATATACCATATTCCTCCTCTTCTTTTTTTTATACTCGGCGTTTTTTAAAACTTTACTTTCATTTTTCTTCGTTTTTCTCTTCACATCCAAAAGGCTTATATCGGTGTCTCCATCTCTCCCTCGAAAACCAAACATTGGTCTTGACGAGGGTATTTGACAGATGCACAAGGGAAATGATATTTACTCTTTGCAGGAGGATGCATGTGAATTATTGATCACATTTCCTGCTTGCTTTATTTATTTTAGAGGAGTTTCAATATATATATACATTATACCGAATGGTTTAATGATACTTCTAAACTACCTGTCCTTCAAATATCCATCAGTATTACATGATAACAGTGATTTATCATTAATAGTCAGATTTAGGAAATGGCAAATTTCTGGTTCGGTTTAAGGAATCGGCTTGTTTTATTTTCCTTTCTTAGAAGTGACGTTATAGCATATTATATCAGCATATTAAATCTGTTTAGGTGAGGTAACTATCAACGTAACCGTACTGTTAGCATGTCAGTCATATTAAAGTATGTCTGAAAAAAGTTTACTTAGCCAGAGGTCTTTGTAAATTAGCCTAAGGTGTTTTAGGAATTAGATCAAGTTTTGACAGTTGAGAATACTTATTAGAAACAGAACCTTGGTATAGTGGATAGAACATGAAAAGAGTATGGTAGATAATCGATTTAAAATATTTGGAAGGTCGAAGTCATTCAGATACCAGGTCAGTGTCTTTTATGGTAAGGGTTGGGTGTATAAATGCTCTTCCAGTAACAAGCAATTAAGAATCATCATCATCATTGTTCATTTTTAGTCGCATCATTGTTAGATTTACACTGTAACTAGATAAGCCTATTTCTTTTTGAGGCAAAATCGTTTGTGGAGTTAGCGTAGCTTCTCAGTTAACTTTGTGTTCAACGTGTAGAAGTAAAAGTATCATTTTTTTTTTTCTAACTGAAGGAAAAATTCATAATAATAAGGATCAAAGACTGGCACTTTTTAAAATGAAGGGGGTGGGGGTGGGGTCGGGCATTGAAAATAAAATGGCAATACTTCCCACATCCCTCCTCACCGCCGTAAGACCGACTCAAGAATAGATAAAAATGAGGTTTGAGTTTGAAGTTAAGGCACCCGACTCTAAAAGATAAAAATGAGGTTTGAGTTGGAGGTTAAGGCACCCGACGAAAAGTAAAAATGGTTTGAGTTGGAGGTAAGGCACGACTCTGAAAGAAAAAATGGTTTGAGTTGGAGGTTTAAGGCACCCGATCGAAAGGATAAAAATAGGGTTGAGTTGGAGGTTAAGGCACCCGACTCGTAAAGGGATAAAAAAGGTTTGAGTTGAGGTTAAGGCACCCGACGTAAAGACCTAAGGCTTTCCCCTAACGTCCATCAAACCTTAGTGATTTAGAGATAGCGGCAATATGTCATTGGAAATCCAGAGTCACCCATGTATTTGATATTCATGCAGAAATGAAAAAAAAGTGCTTTCGATTGAAGTAGCAGAAATATCTCTCAAAAGTCACTCACCAAAATAATGTGGCTCTTAAACTGATTATTGGATTTTCTTCTGATCAGGTAAAGCTTGTCTTTTTTATTACCAGTATATATTAGTTGTTATCCGGTAATTTGAAATGATAAGTAAAGAAAAAATATTAAACTGGTACTGAGTAACCACAGATAAACCAATTGTAAAACCTTTTTTTTATTTCATGTAAGGGATAGTGTGAGTGCGACGTAGGTTTTCCAAATACATCTCTTTATGTGTTGGCAATTTCTTGATTCATATTTAGGACATCCCTGTTTGGTCGAAGAATATAGAGACTTTTATCTAGGACTGACAAATTATATAAAAGGTTAAAAACTTGCAGTGAAAACTTGTTAAATAAGACACTTTTATTATTGTATATTTTCATGAAAATTACTAATTTGTGCATAGTAATTGCCATTTGAAAGTTCTAATAGGTTATTGCTATTGGAGTAGAAACATCATAACTTAGTACACCTTCCCCTCAAAAAAAAAGAAAGAAAAAAAAAAGACTTTTGGGGAATAGGCATTTTTACCCGTACAAAAATATAAATTTGAGGTGAAATTTCTTGGTCTAGTAACTCGACAAATCCATAAATGACGGAAAGCCAACTTACATGGTTCTTGAGCAGGTATCCTGTAGGTATCTGGTTTCAGTAAATGAAAAACTAGCGCAGGATTAGATTAGATTTTTCGAAGAAACTATTGAGATGGCTTTGTCTATCTTTCCTTAATTTTTTTTCCTTTTTTGTCCGCCCTCAGATCTTAAAAACTACTGAGGCTAGAGGGCTGCCAATTGGTATGTTGATCATCAACCCTCCAGTCATCAGACACCAAATTGCAGCCCTCTAGCCGCAGTAGGTTTTTTTGTGTGTGGTTAAAAGTTAGCGTAATTGAGCTTCTGGCACCGTAAAGCCCTGACTACCACGGCCGGGTGCGTGTTCCATGGGTCGAGGCTCATACTCATTATACCAAGACTACCGAAACAAAAATCTATTTTCGGTGGCCATGATTATCGGCTGTAGAGGAAATTCGATTGCGCCGAAGAAACTTAGGCAAATTTTTTTTTATCTTTTCTATTATGCTGGTGTTGGAAATGTCATTGTCTATATTATTTTAAAATTTATTTTTTGCTTCTTATTTTTTTCCCCTTCCAAATTTCCCGTCGGTCTTCCGGCCTGTACCAAGCAAGGCCTTTAAATTTCACTGGCCATGTAATTTTGCATTTCAGGTTATTGACAGATTCATTGATTTATGTTATCTGGAGTCGCAACGACTATAGTAAATAACCACAGAAACTTTAGAAGACTTTTATTTTAGAGAATATATGGGATCTTAAGTTTTGTAAAGAAAGTAGATGTCGGAATGAGTGTTATCTGAGAAGCACTTTAAAAGATCATTAGAGATGAAGCCACTTTTTAATTTCAATCTTGGTAAATAAAGTTTTGAAACTTTAGGTCTAATTGGAAATGTATTGTTCTGCCAATTTTCAATAAGGATATAGGCATAAATTTTACAAAATTAGTTCCTCTTGGACTGGCCTAAAAAGAAAAAGGTCCAATTTGATCATGGCAGTAGTAAGTTAATTTTGATAAAAAGTTATACTGATCCGGAAACCACCAGTATTTTAATGAGGAATCCGGTTTGATTTAGTTCCTTGTTGCAGGTTAAAAAAAAAAAAGTTCCAAATTGATCATCGGTAACCCTAAATTAGCTTAGTTCTTTTGATTTAATTTATACTGTACGGTCACTTTTAATGGGAAACCGCTCAATATAGTTCCTTGGTTGATGGCCTAAAAATGTCTAATTGGATCGTGGTAATTATAGTATTTTTTTATATTTATAGCTAAAATAAGAATTATCCCTCTAAAAACTACTTTCTGGAGAAAATATAATTTTGAACTTACAAGATTCATTTATAGTTTTAGCCGAAAATTGGAGGGGGAAGGGGGGAGGGGAAACAAGGGGTTAGTAAGTCACTAAGTATGGAAACTAATTGACATTGAAATAGCTTAGGAAATAAGGGAAAATTGGGGAAAATAAGGGAAATTGGGGAAAATTTCCACAGTTATCCAAAGTATATCCATACCAGTAAAACGTCTGCCTATACGTGATAACATGATGCTGTTACTGTGCCTGAATGAGGTAAGTTCCAAGCAATGCCTCTGGTGTAGTATACGAAAGTAAAAGGTTATTTTCTTATCAAGAAAAGTTGGAAACGCTCGGATTAGGATTTATGCGAAGGATACTACTGATCGTCATGGCAATGATTACTCTATGAAAAAGATCCACCAACATGAAGATACGTAAGTTGAATACTGGGGTTATTCGTTCTTCGTAAAAAGTGGGTGGTTTTGAAATGGTAGCCAAAATTCGAGAGAGAGAGAGAGAGGAGAGAGAGACCTAAATATACAGACAGTCTTCAAAGAAGAAAGCCATAGTGCTTCACTGTTGTTCCATATACCCCCTGGCGTCTGAAAATGGTAGTGTTTTTGTTAGTGTTTTTGTTGTCACTGAATTCCTTTCCAAGTAGGTTGGCATTTCAACTTGTAGATATTTTTATATGGCCGTTGTAATTACAAAACGTCTGGTGAATGTGAGATATATATTTAGATATCATATATACGCGTACTACCTAGATAACTGGGTTTTAAAGGATTTACTCTTCAAGAAAAGGGAATTTGAGACGTTTGTTAGTTTTTACAAATTAAGTCATCGAAAACGTCCATCATTGTAATTATCTGAGGCAATTATACTTATGTGAGGTTTGGTTATAAATCTCAGATACTTAGTATATGGATCAGTTCCCGATATTGAATATAGAAAATATATGTATTTTACAAAAAATAATTAATTAGCATCGGGAGACTTTGAAAATAAGACCCGCTCCGTATATGTAACTTTTTCCGATTTTTGATACGTGAGGTATGAGCTCTGAAATAATTTGGATAAGATTGTTCTACCTAAAATATGGACATTTTTATATTTTAACGAAGACATTTTTGAAGTAGATAGCTGCAGCAAGGTTTGTGAAGGTCATTGTACATGAACGTTTTAACAAGGACTTTTTTTAGAAGTATACCAAGATAGGCAAAACATTAAAAAGCAGAGTGCTACTATTGCCAGTTAAATAAAAAAAAAATAACAAAGCAATGTATATGAAATACTAGAGGAAAGGACAGGTGAATTTTTACGGAAACGTCGTTTAAAATGTAGAAATACCCAAGCAAATGGCGCCATTAGAATCAGTACTGCCAAATTTACAGAAAGTTAGATAAGAATAATTTCATTCTCTCATATTGTAAAGGAATAAACTTGATAAAGATGCTATGTATCACGAAAACATCCTTGTGACTTTCTCGAGATATAAATATGTATATAATTGGCTTGGAAATAAGGTCGAAACTGGTCAGGACCTCTTATTTTTACCTGTGGATATGTGTGATAAATGAATCACGTGCTAAAGTGATTATATATATATATATATATATATATATATATATATATATATATATATATATATATAATATATATACCTTTCTCTCTTCTATAATCATATAAAGGGCGTTCATTTCTAGGAAAACTTGCCATGGAAATTCTTAGGAATTTCTTAGGAAAGGACAGGAAATATGGTTTGGAGGAGATATTTGAAAAGCAACCTTTAGTAAACAGCTATGCAAGATTGCTTGAAGGATGAGGTGAATAGTGCAGTGTATGTATAAGGTTCAACGTATTTCTAATGGGCCTTTGTGTAGCTTCATGAAGCGGCTAATGCCGGCCTACCTTTACTACTCAGTTGATTAATACATGACTCAATATTTAAATTGTGAACATGGCAGCAGTGACTGTTTTGTTGTTGTATCTCAGGAGACACCTTTGCGTTATAGGGAAATTTTTGTTTTCTCAGGATAAAGAATACACTACTTTTTTTTTATTTTTAAGTTTATTCCACAATATGCACATCATGTATATGTTACTCATGGCCTACAAATACATAAGGCCTAGATACTAATATTAGGAGACCGAACCTCTAGCTATTGGAAACTTAATGTATTAAGTTGAACGGAACAGAGAAAAATTTCTTGCTTATTCCTAAGATTTTCGCTTAATTGATTTAGTTTTTATATTTTCGTAAGGGAAAATTTCTTTATTCTGTTGTATATATTGCTTAAGTAGTAATGATTGATATAATTTTGACTTAATTGATGTTGATATGTCTAATATGAAATTTGTTAAGAAAAATATGACATTTTCTTAATCACCATGTTGGCGTATTTTTTTTTACTAATATCGTAATCTACTCTACTATCGTAGTAACTAGTAACAATACGCATCGGATCATTATGATAAACAGCCAATTAGAAGCCTCCATTAATAAAGACAGAGCCCATAATTTGATAGAAGTTTGTTCGGGCTAAATTGCTTGTATAATTAGTTACTTGATGTCCCCCAATATACGAGCTTAGGAAGACAAAGTAGATAGCACTGAACATCGTATTTATGAAATGAAGGTTTAATTAAAGACCTCTCTCTCCTCTCTCTCGTGTAAAATTAGACCAGCGGTTTTGTGACGCTTATAACTTCGAGAGTGGGAGAGAGAAACGGAGATGTTATGATAAAAACTTCGTAGCTCTATTCAACAATGCTGTGAAGTAAGTATAGTTAGCCGACTTTAGAGGTCGCAACTGATGTGAAGAATGTAAAGTGGGTTTCAACTACATAACCAGATATGTGTTACTAATTGAAAGGTCTTGTATTAACTTCCAGGATGGTATGGCCTTTCCTTACTGAAGACCCTTTTACACCATCTTTTAGGAAGTTTCTAGTCTTTTCCTCCTCAATCCAACCCTTTGAATTGCACTTTTCACTAGCTTGTTGTTTTTTCCCTCAGTCATTTTGTATGCAACTCATCTGATAGGATTCCGACCTCTAATTTACAGTTATCCACATTTCTCAACTTTTCACTTCTTCCTACACCACCATTTCAACAATTTCAACTTGTTAAGTTTTCAGTTGCATTTACCATCCATTCCAGGTTAAACTTCTAGACACTCTTTAAGTCTTTTATGCGTTTCTGTAATACCTTTCTTGTGTTACCTATTTTCTAGCTCACCACTTCCTCTCTTCATAATACCATCCATTACACTTACACCAAATACCTAAATAAATCAACAACTTCCACTCTTCCACCACCTACTTGAACATTCATTGTGCCATCTTACAGCTTTCTATTGATGCTAGGAATGTAAGTTTTGCTTACATTCTTCCTATATTTACTCTTAATTTCTCCTCTTCTAGGCACTTAGTATTTTATTGTCTTCAGTTTCTCTCATTATCTTCGGTCAGTAGTATATCACCAGCAGACATCAACAATTCCACACTCCATTAATGGTCAATTGTCCCATCCCAAAGTTTTGTACATGCATCTAACCTAATTCCCAGATTGTTTATATCATTCCATAAAAAAACGAATTCACAGCAAAGTCTTGATACAGGCCCACTTTTGCACCAAACTACTCTCTCCTCCATCTACATATTCTAAAACACGCTTTGCTCTCATTATAAAATCTCTCAATGGCTCTCAACAACTAATCTCCCTTCCCGTGCATTCTCAGTACCCTTACAAGTCACCTCTAAGAATTATATCATGAGCTTTATGTAGGTCATTATAGGTCACACAGACCTTTTTACCTTTGATTTTAAGACATTCAAATACCTGTTTCATAACAAACTCTAGATCCTCACACCATCCTCCACGTGTAAACCCAATCTGATCTTCACTACAGTTCTGGGTGACGATTATAATATTGAGCAGTTGAGTCTAGGACAATTAACCCCCTGGTTAATTTGTTTGTATGGTGTTTTTACGTTGCATAGAATCAGTGGTTATTCAGCAACGGGGTTAACCCCCATGGACAATTACCCAGGACAACTACTGCCAAGGACAATTACTCCCAAAGACAACTAGCCCAAAGGACAACTATCCCTGAGGATAATTACCTCCTAGGAATAACCCCGTTATTATATGCTGTTTGCAGATAAGGATGTCTTTTAAGAGCTATCATGATAGTTTTTTGGCGCTAAATCTTGTTTCAATGATTTTATGCAATTTGGAGAAAATGATAACTTTCAAAATCTACCGTGATAGTTTTGGGCGCTAAATCTTGTTTCAGTAATTTTAGCTACTCAAGAAAATTAGTATTAGTTGTTTGGCATTTATCAGGTAACGGAGTAAATTAATGGCACTGAACGGTCATTGAGCCGTCAATTGCTTTTGTCAAAATATCTAGGGAACCGTCTTGAATGCTCCATCTAGAGACCAGTGCCGTGCTCTGCGTTACAACAGGTCCAGAGTCATACAGCAAAAAATCTTGGCCCTCCTGTGCTCAAGTATACTCGTCCGTTAAAACCAATTCTTTTGCGTTTCGAGGTACAGGCCGTGAGTGAGACGAACATTGTCGCTGATGTCTAATCTTACGTTTTTACTAGTGAATTGGAGGCAAATTTGCTCGCGTTTCTTCATCAATGAAGGCGCAGTCCTCAAAAGTTATTTGCTACGCAGTGGACAGTTTTAGCGGCTTTCATTTTTTATTCATCTGGCATATGGATGTGATCATGAAGTCTACCAACATTTTCAATTCGCTAGATATGAACTTTCTCTTTAGCTTTGCAGATGGCCTAGTTTCTGCGTTCTTCACACTCAAATGACGCAACACCATTTCCTAATTCTTTATGTTTAACATTAATTTATCCACCACAAACTAGTTTGCCTTTTCCTCTATCACTATTAATTCCATAATGCTTAAAAGGCTTACAGTCTTTTCTCTAATGATAAAGATTGAACAAAGAAAAACCTAAATGAATCTCTAAAGAGACAGAAAATTTAAATATTATTTAAGAAATGTATTCAAAAGCAATTACTAGTGAATATGATTGTTATAGGTAATATGGTACTTGGTAATATTTTTTTTAAATGAAAATATATATTTTTTTCTTTTTAATTAAAAAAATAAAAATTTAAAATTTAAAAGTTATTTTTTTTTCCAAACAGAATACAGCACGGGGGGCTAATGGTCCTAGGACCTAGGGGGTAGTTGTCCGAGGGGTTAGTTGTCGCAGGTAATTGTACATTGGGGTTAATTGCCCTCATACCGGAGAAGTTAAGCATCTTTTTTGAGGGAGGCGGGCCTCCTCAATGAATTTTTAAATTGTACACATGCAACATGTGTATGTATAGATTGTATATGTGAATAGGTATGATTATACAGTAGATATATATATTATAATATATATATATATATATATATATATATATATATATATATATATATATATATATATATATATGTGTGTGTGTGTGTGTGTGTGTGTGTGTGTGTTGTGTGTGTGTTGTTTATATATTTGTCATATGAAACTACTTTTAAAGTTTATTTATTATAATTAGTTTTTAGTCTTTTTTTTTATTTATAAAGGCGTCAATAACCGAGGTGTTGTGACGCCATTTTTAGGAGCTATAATCAATCAGTCAATCTTCCATTGTCAACCCCTTGTCTGTTTTACTTTCTCAAGTAATATCCTATCATACACCTTCTCAATTTTAGTAAGTAAGAAAGGCTTATGACTTTTTTTTTAGTCACCGTCATGACCTTTTTTATTACAGTTACAGTAATTCTTCCAAGCCATTCCCACACAACATTTACATCTCATCCAGTTAGATCAAACACAACCTAGGAAGTCTCATCACACTGCGATGACCCTACAGCAGCTTCCACATATTATCCCATCAGAAGTTCAAGCTTGCGTGCAAAAGTTTACTATACTAACACTATTGTCCGTTGCATTTAAATAAAGTTTCATCTAGTTGTTTAATTGATTGATTAATTTATTTTCGTTTTTGGTAAGTAGTATCTCTTCTTATTGTATTTCTGTATTACTGCATCCTAATGAACACCAAATTCTTTGGAAGCTTGAATTTCAAGTCATTGGTGCCTGTGGGCTTGTTCCATATGAATAGTTTTTCATCTTCTGAATAATAGACACTCATTTTTATAATTATTCTAAAAAAAATAAAGTAAAAAAAAAAAATTATACAAAAGTTTTTACCAAACCCAAAACTACCAATTACCTCGACTTCTTATTCTAATATATTTGTGTGCAAGGGTAGTATTGTGCTTTTTGACTTCGCATGCCCAACTTAGCTTCTTGGTACCTTTATTATGTTCTCAACAGTCACTTCCACATGCATTTCAAATACTAAAGTGAATACGGTTAGGAAAAAATAATAAACAAAAAGAAAAAAAAAACACGAATCGCTTACTTACCCATAACTACATAGCTTGCATTAATAAATTCTGCTGCTCTTTCGTTACTTCTTACATTCATTAAAATCCTAATACCCAAGTTATGCCCCGAACAGTTCCTTCCACATGTATTCTTAAAAGTTTACACTAAAAAAAATTTTATAAAGAATTATTGAAAAACAAAAATCAGCCAAAAATCTATTATCCTTTCTCTTATTATCAAACTTCCTTGTTTCAGGATAATTTTTTTTTTTAACTAAAGAAGTTACACTTCCTTCTTCAGAACCTCAGTCAAACTTCACACACTTTCTACTCTCATATCATTCAACTAGCCTCAACCAACTTCAATCGTCGGCCTTTCTACAGATCATTATAATACGCAATTTACAACTTTTAGTTTTCTGTAAAAGAAAAGTATTGAGATGGCTTTGGCTCTCTGCCCGATCTTAAAAACTACTAAAGGGCTGCAAATTGGTATGTGGATCATCCATCCTCCGATCATCAAACATAACAAATTGCAGACCTCTAACTCAGTAGCTTTTTTTTTTTTTTTTTTTTTTTTTTTTTTTTTTTTTTTTTTAACGTTTAAAGTTACCAATAGTTATGCGTCTAGCCCAAAAGTTATAGCTTATCTCCCCGAAATATCTTACGGTTTTATTTTACTCTCCTGTTCGTTCCTGTCTGTCCTCCTCTATACCCACAGATGGTGTCCTTTTTAATTTTTATTTTTTTATTTTTTATTTATTTTTTTTGTCCAGCAGTTCTTTTTCTAGTCTCTTATTCCCAAAACCTCTAATATTATCAACACATCAACATCATTCCTTCTTATACTCCTAACCACAAGCATTCCGTGTTCACTATGTAATATATAATGGAAATTTAGAACATCCATTTAGTGACTTGCCCATTTTCATCTATTTTCCTAATATATATATATATATATATATATATATATATATATATATATATATATATATAATATATAATATATATATATATATATATATATATATATATACGATATATATATATCATATATAGATAGATAGATATTGATAGATAGATAGATAGATAGATAGTTAGATAGATAAATAGATATAATGCATGTATATAATAACTATAAATATAATCTTCTTGACACGAAGTTGAGATATGTCAATA
>NC_061092.1:42495626-42500626 GCF_015104395.2 Macrobrachium nipponense | reverse complement strand
GTATGTATATATATGCGCAAGTTTTTCTTATCACATACGCAATTGTTCTGTGCAATAGTTATTTATTCGAAAAAGTTACTTGTTTGAATGAATAACAAATCGCTAGATACCATCCAGTTTTAATGTGGTCCTTCTTGTAATGTAATATAGTTATATATATATATATATATATATATATATATATATATTATATATATATATATATATATGAAATCTCAGAATGTAACTGTGCAGTCTTTACTCATGGAAACTTTTTCTTGTTTTTACTAAGCATAATTCTCCTTATGTGACAGCCTTGTGCGCGTCACGTAGATTAATAAAAATACAAATAATCTAAAAAGAGAGTATTATGCAAAGGACATAATTGAGAAGATTCTAGGCAAATTTGTGTGTTACCAAATTAAGAAGTACAAAAAAAACTACAAAAGAATACTCACAACAAAGAAGAAAAAAAATGAACAAACAATAAATCAAGAGCCATTTCGGGCAGACCAGAAAATTAGAAAACAAAGAGAAAACAAAGGTATAGAAGAGAGAAAGAAGGAGTGACGAGCAATAAAAAAGAATGTAGACGAAGCTTTTAGGAAAGGAAAAAGCTAAATTTCCATAAGAAGGCGTGGAAAGATAGGATGTGCATGACAAGGAGTGCATCAAAGACATATGTGATCAAGAAGCTTAGCATATTGCTTAAAATGAGAAATCAGAGGCACGTATCATTAAAAAGTTTAAAGATGTTTCTTAGAACGAGAGATCAGGGACACTTTCCATGAATAAACTTAGTTGTTGTCTTTACGTAGGAACGCAGAGAGAAACACCACGAAGAAACTTAGATGTTTGTTTAAGAAAGAACGCAGAAGCACCATCAAGAAACAGTTACTGCTTTTTGTTGCTTTAAGTAACAACGCAGACAAAAACGCGCCATGAAAAAAAGTTAACAGTGTGGCGTAAAATTGAAACTCAACTGAGATATACCATAAAGAAACCAGCAGCGTTGCTTGGAATTGAAACTCAAACATACCATGAAGAGACTTAGCATTGTTTCTTCGGGATGAAAATTCAAGGGCACATATTGCTTGGGTATATTAACTTGAAATGAAAACTAGTGAGAAAACAAACCTTGAAGAAATTTAGCAATGTTATTTGAAATGAAAACTCGGAGAGATAAACAATGAAGAAACCAGCAATATTTCTTTAATGAAAGCTCAGATATTGTGGCTTAAGATGAAAATCCAAGGAGACACATTTTATTTTGGTATGTTACAGAAAATGAAAACTCTGAGAAACATACCATGAAGAAACTCGACAACATTTATAGAATTGAGAATCAAAGTCATACCTTAAAAAAATAATCAGCATTATCGATTCTTACGAGAGTGTAAGAAGGCCCTCGGTTGCAGAGAAACTAGTAGCAGAGAACTGATGAGCCATGCCAGCTATAAATCAGTAGAAGGAGAGACATATATTTTTACCTGGAGAGAGAAAGTCATTGGAGTAAAATCACCAGTGACGGCCTCGTTAAAAAAGAAAAAGAAAAGTCTTGTAAGGCTTTTTTGGAGAAGAAAATTGCTTGTGGAGACCTAACTGAAGAATCGTGAGATGACCTCAATTGGTGAAACATTGTCATAGCTGACATTAATTAAAAAAAAAGGACAGTAATAACATCCATTTGAAATGAATTGCCAGAAATGAGGTATGAAAAAGCTACTGAGATGCCTTCAACTGGAGAAAAATCACCAGAAATAAACCCAATTTTAGAAGATAAAAGAGAGATAACCTCATCATTTGGATGGAGATCTCCAAAATTTACCTCTAAAAAGAAAAAAAAGAATTGTACAAGAGTAGAGATGACTTCAATAAAGAAAAGTTATCCTGGAACCAGAATGGTTGTTTCTGATGGCAAATAGCTATGCCGATAGGTCATCAAGATACCTGGTCTAAAAACGCACAAATGCGATTGACAAACACATGGACGGAAGGGTACTAAATTCTTAAAATTCTTTCTGAATTTAGGTGGAAAACTGGGCGATATGCCCCTAAAGAAATTCTACACAAAAAAACAACGGTATGCGCACGAAGAAAAAAAACTTTCTTAGATAGGAAGGCCCTTCACCAATAATGAAAATTGGGGACATAATGTTATAACATGAAATATATATAATTAAAAACTAGCAGTGATTTAAGGAGACATTGAGGAAGGCCTGAGAAATGTAGCTAAACTAACGACTGACTTGAGAAGTTTGAGCACCGGATAAACTCACAAAAAGAATATGACATCAAAAAGAACTTGACATCAGGTCTGTAGATTATAAAAGACAAGTGAAGAAGCGCTCTAAAAAATAGACTTGTATTGGGATTTTCACTGTGCTAATGACCGAAGGCATTTGGGAGGGAAAATTAGGACCATCGGCGAGGAGAAATTCGTTTTAATTGTGATGATGAAGAAAGGAAGCCAAAGGCTGAGAAAGTCACAGACGAAACGATGCCAAATAAGACACGAAAAAGAAATGTAACAACCACTTAGGGTCTGAAGTTTGGAAAACTAACAGGTATAGCGAAAACATAAGATGTAGAAAAAAGTTATGAAGTTTGCTAAGGCTTAGGGAAATCGAGAAGCAGAGGTATGGTAGAGGGAAAAATGGTCAGAAATGCAAGGAGGGAACCCTTTAAATAAATGACCATTAATAATACTTGAAAAAAAAAAAACCGAATTTCAATTATGACCTTAAAAAAAATTAAAAAAATTAATAAAATAAACGTTAAGGAAGTTAATTTTATCACTAAGAAAGTAACCCTTCAGTATGATATGTGACCGAAGTAAAAATTTTATGTACAAGTCCTGTTATCATTTGAAGATTACTTTAAAATAAGTAAATAAAGTAAGGATATTTCACTACACAGAGATGGCATCATATAGAAGCATTGAAACTGACATAATTAATAAGAATAGTAAAGACTGATGGAACTGGGTATGAATGATAACAGAGATGAAGAAATTCTCCCATGTGTTGTCATTTTTAAGAAATAAACAGAACAAGGAGTCTTTGAAAATGAGGTCCAAAGAGAGTGGTGTATAAAAAGATGTAAGACGCGTGGATGTAGAGATGAAGAAAGATTGTGCAGATAAAGTTTGGTGATTTTGAAATAGGCTTAGGAATGAAGGGCGTAGGTTTGCCAGAAAATTTTAACAGTTGTTGAAAGGTAACAGTGAAATATTTTATTACTGGAAATAAAGATATTTGGTTACAAATTACAGTCGAAAGAGTAAAACTTGAAAGATAAATTAGAGTTCCTAAGTTTATAGGTGATTATGTTTTTTTTTTTTTTTTAAAGCTGGATCACTTATCATCTGCACTTTGAACATCTTGATGCGAACGGCGGTAGATCTTTGCGAAAGATATCCAACCTTATTAAATGGTTTTTGGAAGTTCCCCTTTAGGGGAGTAGGGCCGTCAGTGGACCTCATGCATTGCACTGTAGGCATTACTTAAGGTTCTTTGCAGCGTCCTTTCGGCCCCAAGCTGCAACCACTTTCGTTAATTTTGCTGTACCCCCCTTTCTTATTCTCTTTCTTCATTGTACTTTCCACCCCTCCTCCTAACACTTGATTCATAGTGCAACTGCGAGGTTTTCCTTTCAGACATTACACTGTCAATTTCCATTCCAGCGCTGAATGACCTCATAGTTCCCAGTGTTTGGCCTTTGGCCTAAATTCTACATTCAGCTCTGCTCAACTATTGGAGTTCCATTCTTTGTGGGGCCCTCTGTTCCATTTGTAGGCTTTAACTTGTAGTCTGTTAAATTGCGCAAGTGTATCTTCATCTTTTTCTCTCTCAAATTTAATCTTTTTTGAATGGTGATTAGCTTGAAGGTAGTTGAAGTGTCTATGATCTGGGGAAAATAAATCCTACAGAATGATTATCCTTTTTGAGATATAAAACCAAGGTTTGCACTATAACTAAACAAGTAGAAAAAAAAGGCTTTTCCCACAAACTCCGATATTGATCGGTTAAAACAAACCGAAGTCTTTAATCTAACCCAAGGTTGATCTTGGTTTGTATCAATTATGAGGCAACTTAACCCTTGGAATACTTTCCATTTATTTATTTATATCGTGTATATATATATATATATATATATATATATATATATATATATATATATATATATATATATATATATATATTTTGTTTGTTTTGTTTTTAGAATGGGATCCTGTCACCACTTACACATTTGGAGGAGTTCTTCTGAAGTAGATATCTTGTTATTGAGTAACTAACGTAGTATATGGCGGTAAAAATTGCATTATTACACAGGGATATTCCTGGCATTTCAGATTAATTACTGCAACCTATACTTATTTATTTATCCGATACCCGTAGCTGTAAGGACACCTCTAGTTAATTCAGTAAGTATGACAGTAAATTTATATAAAAAAAAAATCATAGGTAATGTCATCATAATAACTTTTTGAAGTGTAAATGAGGTGCTAACATGCAGGTCCTATCTGATATGCAATCGTTAATGCAGTCTTTCATTACTGATTAGTGATAAACTTGTCTAGTAAATCATATCCTAATTGATAAGGAAATATTCCAATCCAGTGATGAACAAGTGTTGAAAATCAAATCACGGCTCGAATTAAAAGCCACTAGATTTAGGTTATTGTTAGGAGCGATTTAATGCATGGTATATGATACTTTGATATTCCTTGAAGCATTTGAATATTGATTTTAAGTTTTGCCAGGCATTATTGGAGATTCTTGTTGGTATATTTCAATAAAAACATAAAAAAAAAAAAAAAAAACATGAATTGCAATATTTCATGATAGTTTATATTTATATATATATATACATACATACATACACACTACATATATATATATATATATATATATATATATATATTATATATATATATATATATATATACATATATATATATATATATATGTGTATGTATATATATATATATATATATATATATATATATATATATATAT
>NC_061092.1:42475626-42488126 GCF_015104395.2 Macrobrachium nipponense | reverse complement strand
GAGGGCTTTCAAATTGGTATGTTGATCATCCACCCCCACATCATGAAACATATCAAATTACAGCCCTGTAGCCTCTGTAGATTTTATTTAATTTAAGGTTAATTTTAGCCTTGATCGTCCGTCTGTCACCGCTACAGGTGCCAACAACACAGGCCACAACGGGGCCGTGGCTGAAAGTTTCACGGGTCGCGGCTGAGGTTGGGTTAATTGGGCCTTGGTTGAGAGTTTTATACAGCATAATATGCTTTACAGAAAATTCATTCGCGCCGAAGAAACTATGGCGTATTTTTTACGTATTTGTTACAGTTTTGGAGTTGCATTACTGATGAGATTTCATGATGTGCTTTTTTATAAATTGATTTTTACTTTATTTCCACTTAATTACTTTTGAGAAATTTTTCCCGTAATTTGATTATTTTCACTTTATTACGATCCGAGAATAATTGTTTCCATGACATATTCATTTTGCACTTAATCATGTTCGAGAATTTTATTTGATATATTTTGTCATGTACTTCATTAATGTCATTTTTCACCAACGATCTGTCCATGGAACGTCTTTTTTTCTTTTCTTTTCTTTTCTTTTTATTCCAGGTAATTTAGCTTGCGGGACAAGTATGAGCTTTCGGTGATATTTAGGCCCCGTCAAGGAGTAATGGGCCTGAGGTGGACCTGTGGACCTGTGAACTTTCCCCAAACTACAGAGACCTTAATTTGGGCTGACCCTAGTCTTGGATGACTTTCGAAATGGCCCAAGTCTACTGAAGAAAAAAATCGGTCATCATTTTCTCTGTCGAATTGTATTAGGTTAGTTTGGGATAAGTTTGGGGCATGCATTATTTCATTTTATTTTACCTATTTGTAGAGTTTGCGGCTTCAGTTTCCCTCTGCTTATTCTTAATTCTGAGTTGGCAGACGCTTTTGGTTTTAACGACAGAAATTCCCGGGAACTTATTTTGTTTTTTACCTATACGATGAAGGTTTGCCTTTATGATAAATCAAAAGAAGGCCTTGATAGAAGGAAAATTTCCGTCGGGTAAATTGTTACCTTATTGTTGCTTTTTGATTGTCATCATTTGTCAATAAGGATTGAATTTTCAGTCGGACATTGGACGGTATTTTTTCATCTATTTTATTTTTAAGCACCCGTAAAATATTCTTTTTTTCAATTATTATTTTTTAGTACGATTGTTCGTTTCTTGTCAACAATTTTGACACTAATGAAATTAGTAACCTACTGAGGCCGTGGACATACTTCTATGCCACTTCCTTTCTCCAAAAATTTGGTTTCCGTTATTCATCTACACAATTGTCAGTGAATAATGGAAAGAAACCTCCGTAGCTGACGTTCTGGCATCAGTGTTGCGCCTATATCTTTGTTCTTGGAAGTTGCAACGCCATACTGATATATCAAATAAATTCATCTTATTTTTGGGCTACGATATGTTAATTGAATTTGTGTGTATTCCCGACACTTAAAAGATACATTATATGTTAAAAAAACTTTATAAGAAAATATACCTTTTTTTTTCACTCAGAAATTTTCCAGATACTGGATACTAAATGTTCATATGGGTGGTCATGTCGTTAATTATAGACTAATATAGTTTATAGATATAGGTGACAGATTATAGTAAAAAATATAGTTGTTTATTATTATTGAATTTTGGTTGTTTGATTATTTCCTTTTATTTTCGTAATTTTCCCGTGGACTGGATATTATGTTTTCATAATAATAATAATAATAATAATAATAATAATAATAATAATATAATAATAACAATAACAATAACAATAACAATAACAATAACAATAACAATAACAATAACAATAACAATAATAATAAAATAATAATAATAATAATAATAATAATAATAATAATAATAATAATAATAATCAGCTTACAAATAATTTAATCATTATTAACATATTTTGTTTATTTTTATTTACTGACCCTCATTCGGTGTATTCGTCGGGCCTTGTTATTCTCTAGTTACATTTCATGGTTCCTTGATTATTTTGTTCTTCCAGTGTAATTTTATTGAAAATATTTTGATCTAGGTTTCCATATCTACTGTAGATCATTGAGTCATATTGAATATTTACGAAGATTCTCTTTGCAGTGCTTTTGTTGTATCATGACGCCATTATGTATATATATATATATATATATATATATATATATAAAATAAATAAATAATATAAATATATATATATATATATATATATATATATAGATATATAATATATAAAACAAAACTACTGCGATACGACAGTGTGAATGTGAAAAAGAAAATACAACAGCGTGAATATATATATAGAAAAAATACGTCAGCGTGAAATGTAAAAAAAAATTAAGATCAATATGGTACAGAAACATATAATTGAAAGCATAAATATGCATATTAGCATGGACATATACATATATATATATATATATATATATATATATATATATATATATATATATATATATATATATATGTATGTAGTATGTATGTATGTCCATGCTAATATGCATATTTATGCTTTCAATTAATTATGTTTCTGTACTATATTGATCTTAATTTTTTTTTTACATTCACACTAACGTATTTTTTTATATATATATTCACGCTGTTATATTTTCTTTTTCACATTCACACGTCGTATCGCAGTAGGTTTGTTTTCAACCGGTCATATTATCAAAAGGCAGCGCATTATTATGCTTTATTTTTTCTTGTTGCCTTCTCATCGTCGTAACAAGGTACCAAATTCACTGGGCATGTTTCTATCCAAGTTCTTGATATTTAAAGCTTTACATTAGCTGATGTAACGTATTATATATAATATTATATATATATAATATATATATATATTATATATATATATATATATATATATATATATATAACATACATACATATAAATTCATTCATTCATTCATTTATTTATATATCCTGTCGTTGAGTATTATTATTTATATATTTTCCTTCTTTTAGTTGGCATTTCATGCTATAGGTTTTTATCCTTTTGGCTTTAGATTTCTGCTCCGCCATCTTTTTGGTTGTAGATTTATGGATTCTCCTCCTTCTAATTAAAAGATGTTGCGTTGCCACCTTTTTGTAGGCATTCTCATCCCTGTAATTTTAGATTCCAGCGCTGCCACATTTTTTAAAACATTCTCGTCCCTGTGATTTTAGAGTTCAGCGCTGCCACATTTTTGAAAGCTTTCTCATGCCTCTGATTAAGATTCAACTATTGCCACATTTTTTTTAAAGCTTTTTCGTGTTTTACCAGACGATTTAGTCCTGATAATAAATCGGCTACCAGACGATTTAGCGACGAGAATAAATCGGCTACCAGACGATTTAGTCACGAGAATAAATCGGGAACTGGTAAAATCGCTGGTTTGATGATGAAAATCATGGAAGTTATAGCTTGCAGAGATGAATTTTAAGGTAATCATTAGTATATTTTTATTTATTAGGTGAATACATAAACGTTTGATTACTATTGTTAGGTCAAGTTAACCACGAAATTCACAGGGGAGTTAATCATTAAATGATTTATTTAATTCTGTAGATGAAAGTAAAGGAACTCCGTAGGAGGGTAGTGCCGTCAGTGGACCTCATGCGGTGCACTGTAGGCATTACTTAAGGTTCTTTGCAGCGTGCCTTTGGCCCTTATCTGCAACCACTTTCGTTCATTTTACTGTACCTCCTTTTATAGTCTCTTTCTTCATCTTACTTTCCACCCTCTCCTAACACTTGATTCATAGTGCAACTGCGAGGTCCACTGGCAGTGTTTTCAGCGCTGAATGACCTCATAGGTCCCAGTGCTTGGCCTTTGGCCTAAATTCTATTTTCAACTCGAAAGTAAATGAAACCTATTCACATGGAACAAGCACAGATGGGCCATTAACTTGAAATACAATCTTCTAAAGAGTGTTGGTTTCAACCTCCCACCGCAGACCACACAGTGAAGGAATAACTACTCATGATACAAAGTCGGTGATATTTCATAGGCGTAGGGGAGACGCGAACCCACCACATCTGAGTGGCACTCCATGACAAACCACTATACTAAAAATATTGAACATTCCAGTGTTCGATATGAAGTTGAAACGTTTATGTATGATAACTGGAATATAAGTGCGAAGACTATGAAATAAGTTCTAAAACCGGAAATGATGATGTCCATCATAGATTTTGGCTTTCGAATAAAACGGTATTTTGGTAACTTAAAAAAAAAAGCCAAAAGTTGTAGTTTAACGAAAAAGGGTTTATACATAGATCTTTATGGCTTGAGTTTACTCATTACATTCGCCAATATTATGAGTAGAAATTTTCTCGGTATTTTCGGTAAAACAAAATATCTCCATTGTGGTTTTATAGCTAGCTTATTACAATTCACGGATTCACACTTGGTTACCTCTTCCGTTGGTTAGATCATAGACGCTATGAATTTTTCATTTTTTTGGAGAGAATGTAAATTGATTTTTAAAAAATAAAAAACACAAATAGGACTTTCCTTGGGACAGAGATCATCTTTATCTTAATGGAAAGATGTTATGAACCGAGATATATCGCTTAGGCATAATGTTAAATTATTCAGTTGTGGAAGATATTTTGAGTAATTCAAAAGGTGGTATCAATTTTATTAACATTGATATATTTAATGGCTATTTTCTTTGGCAATACAGCTGTTGAATAATCACTTTTGAAATTACTGTATAAGAATTCTCTGTTTATAGTAAAATACAATAAAATCCTTAAGGTTTTAGCAGCCGAATACAAAGGTGTTGTCAACCAAAAATTTACATTTTTATAAGCAGACGTAAAATGTTTAGAATTAGTAAGTATGAAAGTATTTAGATAAAAAGTGTTTAGTATTTCATGGGAAGTCTGTTTTATTAGGCGAGAAATTTTTTTATACAAATTTGGGAGCTGGTATTTAATACTCATAACAACTATAAAGTAAAAATGTAAAAGGTCTTATAAAAACAAGTGAAAATCTGTGGCAGTGGTTGCTGCGAACTCACTGGCTGAAAAATTATATAATTTTTTTTGGTATCACCAGAAATCACTAATGATTTTTTTTTCTTTTGCAGACTCGGACTTACAAATATTGAGAACTTTATCGCTTGGATTACCCATAAGTAATTTATTTTTTTTTCCATTTTAAATGTTAAATAATTTGTTTTTTCTTCCCTTTGGACTACTTTTAAGCGTTTAGTTTATATTTCAAGGTCTAGAAAGTTTTATAAAATTTTCTTTTGTAACAGCTGTTATATTCTCTTTTTGACACTGGGAATTACAAGAGAGCCTTTGAAATATTTATTGAAAATTCATAACTTTATGCAAGATTTAAATTCTTTTTATTACTTGTAGAAATGTTTTATTTTTTATATTTAGCTTTATTTATTCTTTTTTTGTGATTTGGCTTTTCTTTGGAAGAAATTTGTTTTTGAAAATGAGTGGAAACTGGTAGTCAGAATTTCAACTATAATTCAGAAAATTACCAAACTTCATGCTTATACTCAGAAGAGGATTTAAGTTCTGATTCAGGAATCCTAAAATTTGATTCTTGTGATGTTACTAAACCAAACCAACTTAAAATAAGTTATAAATTTTACTAGAAGATGCTGGTTATGATATTGGACTTGTTTTTGTTTATTTTTTTTTGTTTAAGGCATGACTAAAATGACTGTTTTATACCAAATGGCATTGTTTTAATTATGAATTAACTTAGGGGACCAATCCGCTTGGGAGTTTTGAATTATAAAAGCCCAGTGTTAGGGATCATATGGATAATTATTTATTGTAATCAATAACTGTTGAGGCAGCAAGACTATAATGCTAATGGCTGTAGATAGATGTAGGATATTCGTAGCTAAGATTTAGAGGTAACAGTCAGTATATAGGAATATCATGACTTTCATGTAAAATTCAGATCTAGGAATATATTATTTTGTCGAGATTTTTTATTTTAATATAATTTTTAGATATGAGGATACGTTGTGAACGTATTTGTTATTGCTTGAAATGAACTTAATGAACCAGTTGACACTACAGTTACGCGCGCGTGTGTGTATATATATAATATATATATATATATATAGTATATATATATATATATATATATATCTATATATATATATATATGTGTGATATATATATATATTTATATATATAGACATCATATATATATATAGATATATATATATATATACATACACATACATACATACATATATATACACTACGTACAAATATATGTATATATATAATATATATATATATATATATATATATATATATATATATATATATACAGAAAATTCCCATATTCTATGATGAAGTAGTAACCTTAAATAAGGCGAAGAAAATAGGAATTCACATAATCAAAACTAACTGCACATTTGTTGTTAATTATAACTTTAATACATAATATAAGTATGAAAATCGATGAGAAGTAAAGGAGCGAGTATATTATTATTGTCAAGAAGGAAATTTATACTGAATTGAAAACATTTTAAATGTCGTTAAGAGTCTCCGGGATGCAAGCTGTCTTTATAACGAGTAATGTTACATTATGAGACCAAATGTCAGTTTTCCTTCGTAATTTAATATATGCAGATAATAGGGGACTGACTATTGAGGTAAATAATGCGTAAAAAGCGCAGCCTTTATAATAACGCCACACCTTTAGGCAAATAGCCGAAAATCGTTTAGGTAGAAGCGGTGGCGACTTTTTATCAGGTCATGAATATTGACAATTTAATTTGAAATTCAAACATTTAACGCCAAAATTTTGACAGTGACCGGAAGGATGATTATGTTTAGGACGCGAAAATGACAAGCTGGTTGACGTCCCATCATGCGAAGCATGCAACTGGTATGGGTTAAAAGGTGTCAGGTGGATGGATACTACTATATATATATATATATATATATATATATATATATATATATATATATATATATATATGAATATATATATCTATATATATATATATATATATAGATATATATATTCATATATATATATATATATATATATATAATATATATCATATATTTATATATCTATATATATATATATATATATATATATATATATATATATATATATATATCTATATATATATATATATATATATATATTATATATATTGTATATGTGTATATATATATATATATATATATATATATATATATATATTGTATGTGTATATATATTATATCTATATATATATATATATATATATATATATTGTATATGTGTATATACTATTATATATATATATATATATATATATATATATATATATAGATATATTACATACATTTACACGTACATACACGAAAGTACTTGGTACTCTGATGTTTTATTTTTGATCTTTCAGTGTCTCAGCTAATAAATATAAATATATGAATGTACATACATACTTACACCTGTATGTATACTTGGTTATACATTTTATATGCATTGTAGCTGAAATTGTTGATTGTATCAGTTATTAAAAAACGTTTCTATAAACTCTGACATTCATTATTATCAGTTTGAAAAAGAGACGATTTTATATCAGTGATTAAAGCTTATTATTGTATTAAATTTTAATCGAAACATGATACAGCATTAATCGTCGTCCAAGTCATAAAGGCGCTGCCAATCAAAATGAGATTAATGCGAGCTTTCATGCACTTAATTTGCATTCATGTTTCTGATTTATGTTTTTAGGCTTATTTGTATTTTTCATGTGTTTGTTGCATTTGGCATTTGGCATCTTTGTCACATTTCTGTATATGGGTGTACTTTATGAAGATTTGTTCCCAATAAATGTATATGTATAATGAATGCTGAGCTAACATGTAATAATAATATAAATAATAGTGGAAGGAGACCTTCATTAATACTAGTTTTATTGAAAATAATAATGGCTTTTTCAGCCGCCTTTATTCTGTATAGAGGTTTATCTATTCTTCTTATTAATGACTTTTCTTCTGTACTCATGTTGGCTATTTAAATGCCAAATTGGGGATTTATGTAAAAAAAACGTTGTATTGTCAAATTGAATATATCATACAAAATGCAGTGCAAATTGGCTCTTAAGCCTAATTGACAAACAGAAATCGAGAATGAGTCATTTAACATCTTTTGTCAATTAGGCTTAAGATCCAATTTGTAGTGCATTTTGTATATATATTCTATTTGACAAATACCACGTTTTTGACATGAGTCCACCATTTGGCGTTTTAATAACCAACTTGAGTACAGAAGAAAAGTCAAAGTAATAAGAAAAATAGAGAAACTCCTATACAAAATAAACGCGGCTGAAATAGCCATTCAATAATAATAATAATAATAATATAATAATAATAATAATAATAATAATTATAATGGAGAAACAAATCCACAGAATGTATGTTACAAATATGTAAATATCCACCCATAACCCTGTATTCTTTTCTCCATTTCAAGACTCATCCTATTATAATTTTCCAGGGGGATGAATAATAATAATAAAATAAATAGAATAGATTTGTTGAACTTGTGTTGCGATTTATAATAATAATAATGACAATAGTAGTTTCAATTATAATGATTATAATGATAACGATGGTCATAAACAACTTTGTATACAGGTACGATAATAGGTATATGATCTTGCGTAACGATTTACAATAGTAAAGACAATAATAATTTTAATCACAATAATCCGAACATGACCAGCGTATTGATCGATAGCGGACCTTTTACTCGCTTATGGATATGCGACTTTTATTGCCACCAAGCTTCGGAGGACGTAATGACTGAAAGGCTGGGATCTGTGCGTGGGATGCATCCCGGATACATTTCTTCGCGACCGTTCGAAGGAAATTGCCCTTTTTAAAGCGCGATTTGCTCATTACGAAGTAATTACGCGAGGAGCAATTAGCAGGTCATTTAAAAAGCCCCACGGATGGATGTGACTAATTAGACCACCTCTCTCTCTCTCTCTCTCTCTCTCTCTCTCTCTCTCTCTGTTTCTCTCTTTCTGCTTAGATTCATCACCAAGTCTCCATCCATTTCCCAAAGTGTCTCTCTCTCTATCTTCTCTCTCTCTTCTCATCTCTCTCTCTCTCTCTCTCTATTTTCCTTTCTCTTTCTGCTTAGATTCATCAGTCTCATCCATTCCAAAAGTCTCTCTCTCTCTCTCTCTCGGTCTCTCTCTCTCTCTCTCTCTCCTCTCTCTCAATGTTTTCTCTCTTTCTGCTTAGATTCATCAGTCTCATCCATTCCCAAAGTCTCTCTCTCTCTCTCTCTCTCTCGTCTCTCTCTCTCTCTCTCTTCTGCAGGCTATTAATGAAATTAAAAATGGAGCTGCTGCAGGGCCTGATGGAATTCCTGCTATTTTGTTAAAGAAAGTAGTTCATTCTTTATCGCAAAGCCACTTGCAATATTATTAAGACAAAGTGTAGATACAGGCAAGATTTATGATGAGCACAAATTAGCATATATTACCCCTACTTTCAAAAGTGGATCAAGACTAGAGGCAAGTATTATAGGCCTGTGAGTCTAACATCACATATTATGAAAGTGTATGAAAGGGTAATGAAGAAAAATATTATGAAACACAATTAAAAAATAAAAAAAATTTATTTTTTCAATAAATGGACCAACAATGGTTTCGTACCCGGAAAAAGTACACAAACCCAACTGTTAGTCCACCGTGAGAACATATTCAAAAATATGAAAAGCGGAAATGAAACAGATGTGGTTTATTTAGACTTTGCAAAAGCTTTTGATAAAGTAGACCATAATATATAGCGAAGAAAAATTAGAAAACACAATCGGTGGGATAAAGTAGGAAGATGGTTAAAAGAATTTTTACACAACAGAAAACAGATAGTTATTGCAAACGACGAGAAATCGGATGAAGTCAAGGTAATATCCGGTGTGCCGCAAGGTACGGTGTTAGCTGCAATACTGTTTGTTATTATGATTGAAGACATAGACAATAATGTGAAGGATTCGGTAGTGAGTAGTTTTCGCAGATGACACAAGAATAAGTAGAGAAATTACTTGTGATGAAGATAGGAACGCTCTACAAAGAGACATTAACAAAGTATATGATTCGGGCAGAGGTAAATAGGATGGTATTTAACTCTGATAAATTTGAATCAATAAATTATGGAGACAGAGAAAGAAAGCTATATGCATATAAGGGACCTAATAATGACCATCACAAATAAGGAAGCGGTTAAAAAGACCTTGTGATGATGATAGGAACCATGTTATGCAATGAGCAAATAGCAACTCTGTTGGCAAAATGTAAAGCAAAATGGGAAGTTGTTACGGCACTTCAAAACAAGAAAAGCTGAACACATGATTATGCTTTATAAAACATATGTTCGTAGTCCCACTTGAATATTGCAATATGATATGGTACCCACAATATCAAAAGGATATTGCACAAATAGAGAGTGTACAAAAGGTCCTTTACAGCTAGAATAGAAGAAGTTAAGGACCTAGACTACTGGGAAAGACTACAATTTCTTAAAATTATATAGTCTAGAGGAGAAGAGAACGCTACATGATAATTCAGGCATGGAAACAGATAGAAGGAATAGCAGAAAATATCATGGAACTAAAAATATCAGAAAGCAAGCAAGAGGTAGATTAATAGTGCCCAAAACTATACCAGGGAAAAATAATGGAAAGCACACAGGACATTAATCCACTACGCACCCGCATCGATAATGCAGCGTCTATTCAATGCGTTGCCAGCCTCATCTGAGGAATATATCAGGAGTGAGCGTAGATGTGTTTAAGAATAAGCTCGACAAATATCTAAACTGCATCCCAGACCATCCAAGATTGGAAGATGCAAAATATACCGGAAGATGTACTAGCAACTCTCTGGTAGACATTAGAGGTGCCTCACACTGAGGGACCTGGGGCAACCCGAACAAGATGTAAGGTCTGTAAGGTCTGTAAGGTCTCTCTCTCTCTCTCTCTCTCAATGTTTCTCTCTTTCTGCTTAGATTCATCAGTCTCCATCCATTCCCAAAGTCTCTCTCTCTCTCTCTCTCTCTCTCACTGTGTTTCTTTCTGCTTAGATTTATCACAAAGTCTCTCTCTCTCTCTCTCTCTCTCTCTCTCTCTCTCTCTCTCTCTCTCTCTCTCTATGCTTAGATTCATCACCAAGTCTCAACCATTCCCAGAGTCTCTCTACTCTCTCTCTCTTCTTATATTATAATATGTCTCATTACATTCTCAGAATGTCTCTCTCTCTCTCTCTCTCTCTCTCGTGTCTCTCTCTCACTCTCTCTCTTCTCTCTCTCTCTCTTCCTGTCTTGCATGTTTGATCGTCAAACTGAAATATTCTTCAAGTTTACTTAACGACCTCTCCGATCTTCTGACGAGAGTATGAACAGATAATTGTCAATAAATAAATAAATGGATAAATGAAAATAAAAGACTATATCAGTGAATGACTGAATGAATAAATAAATGAGTAACAAAGTAAATAAAATTAAATAAAAATTAGATAGATAAACTAATTATCTATATGAATGATCATAATATTAATACATGTAAATGATATATTAATACATGAATATATAGATACATAAAATTGACAAATATAAACGACCAGTCCTTGTTCTCTTACGAAAATATGAAGAGATTATAAATAGATAATGAATAACAAAGTAAATAAAAAATTAAATAGAAATTAATTGTTAAATAAATACTTAAATAAATACAATTACAAATGAATTGGTCAGATGAACAAAGCAGATGAAAACAATAAATAGAAATTGAATACTTAAATAAATGCTTAAATAAATACAAAAACAAATATAATGGGCAGAAAAACATATTACTTTTCTCGTGGCCACGTCTAGTTGAGGACCTGATTAATTAATTGGCCTCTTGTCAGCTTCACATTCGTCAGAATGGCAAAGGAAGGACATAGCCAAACGAGAGTAAATGAGATAGAACCTGTTAAAAGTATGACATTTGAAATGATGAAGGCGAGTAGGAGAGAGTTGGTAATGAAAGGCGGCAAAGACCTGAATAAATGTCTTGGAGAAGGAATAAAAGGAATGGCCATGGTAGGACGGGTAAAGGAGAGCAAACTAAAAGTAGGAACAGAGAAAAAGCAAGAGATAACCTTGCATGATGAGAAACGAAGATGTACCATAATATAACAAAAAGTGGAGAACAGGTGAATATGGCCAACCAGGCCAACGAACAAAGCAATGACAAGGAAACATATATAAGCATGATGTACAGAAGCAAGAACACATAAAACAAACACCCACCGGAGTATTGCTTAGAGCTGAAGAACACTAAAATAAAACATCAGCAGCACAAGAAGAACAAAAGCATAGTGACTTCGGAGAGGGATTGACCAGGACAAGACCAAGAGTTGTACAGGAAGAGACTAAGAACTACGGATGGTTAGTGTTGAAGAACACAGCAAGAACATCCATAAAAAAATAACAAGAACAATATTTTGGTGGCAT
>NC_061092.1:42465626-42470626 GCF_015104395.2 Macrobrachium nipponense | reverse complement strand
TTTTAAAGTGAATGGAAAAGAAACCGCTTCTAGTTTCCTTTTTTTTTTTTTTTTTTTTTTTTTTTTTTTTTTTTTTTTTTTTTTTTTTTTTTTTTTTTTTTTTTTTTTTTTTTTTTTTTTTTTTTTTTTGAAGAAAACTATTGAGATAGCTATTTGTCTGTCCGCTCTAAGATCTTAAAAACTACTGGGACTAAGGTCTGCAAATTGGTATGTTAATCATCCACCCTCCAATCATGAAATATAGCAAATTGGAGCCCTCTAGCCTCAGTAGTTTTTATTTTATTTGAGGTTAAAGTTAGCCATGATCGTGATTATTGCACCACTACCCGGTCGTGGCTGAAAATTTCATAGGCCGCAGCTGGGAGTTTCATGAGCCGTGGCGGCGTACTTTTTAATTGTTTAGAATTAAGAATGAAGCATACAATTTTGGTCGTCTACCAAGAAATTAATATAGTTTCAATTAAGTTAATTTAGACCGTTCTGTAATCGGTCGGTAGTTCGGCCTAATGTGAAGCTTAAAGAAATTTATTATTGGTTGGTCACCTTGTTGAGAATTATTGATTTAATTTTTGTTCTTTTGTTTTATGGAAACATACAAATGACTAAATAATGTCCAAAAACGTTTGGAATATTTTGGATACTTATCACCACCCAAAATATGCTCATTAGAGTCGCTCGAGAATGCATTAAAGTAGACAGAAACTTAATGGATGAATGAACATAGTACCTTTAAATATTTATATATATATATATATATATATATATATATATATATATATATATATATATATATATATATATATATATATATAACACTAGGAGATTGGGGCATCTATCTATCTACTAACTCTATATATATATATATATATACATATATATATATATATATATATATATATATATATATATATATATATATATATATAAATATAATATATATATATAGATATATATATATATTATATATATTATATATATATATATACTATATATATATATATATATATATATATATATATATATATATATATATATATATATGCAGAAGCCAGGTACTATGTCGTACCTCTAAGTAAATGGGATACAATCCACAATGAAGTAATTTCCTCTTGTAGTTTAAAATATAATGTTTCTGTATAAGGATTAAAGATTTCGACCATCAACTGTGGTCTTGTTCACTAAAGTGTGATATGTCACCTCAAGGAACTAACAAGTTACCTAACCGTTGTTTTTTCAAATGTTTGTGCTCTTACTTGTTAGTTACTTGAGGTGGGGACATATCACACTTTAGTGAACAAGACCACAGTTGATGGTCGAAAAGCTTTAATCATATACAAGAAATATATATTTTAAACAAATACAAGAGGAATTTACTTCATTGTGGATTGTATCCCCCATATATATATATATATATATAGATATATATATATTTATATATATATATATATATATATAAATATAATATATATATATACAGAGAGAGAGAGGAGAAGAGAGAGAGAGAGAGATATGTATATATGTACAGTATGTATGTAAGTATGAATGTATGTTTGTAGACAAGCTTCTCTCTCTACTATTGTGCTTTCTCGATTGTCTGTCACGACCACTAGAATGCGCATTATAAATTTAATACAGATTAAAACTTAGACTACTTTAAAATTTAGGATAACAGAAACGTATTTTGAAAAATTACAGCCTTTAACCGTAAGGGAATGAAGTTTTTAAACCCCTTTGATATATATAGCACTGACTAATCAGTCCTTTTGGCATTTAAGACATCGGCACTTACCAGTCAGGTACTTGAAAAATAGGATTTATACCATTTAGGATATTTAACTTTTAAATTGAGAGCTGGACAAATTTAACATGTAATGCTTATCTAGTTACGGGCTGCTCCAGGAGCAAGAGCCCGTGCCAGCGCAAGGCTAGCTTACTTTAAAAACAAATTACTACAAGAGTTAAGGATGTTAAAGGCTTGAACCGTGAGACGCTCAGAGCATTTAACATGTAACACAGCTAGTTAAAGAAATATGTTATAGGTGTCCCTTATTGGGGAGTTAAAGCCATATGTAGTAATTGTCCTTTTTGGGACCGTAAAGGTAATCATTAATTAGTGTCCGTATTCTAGTATTTAAAGCAATAGTTGATTAGCTTCTTTATTCCAATAGTTAAAGTAATATGTGATTATTTTCTTTATTCTAACATAAAGTAATATGTAATTAGTTTCATTATTTAATAGTTTAAAGCAATATGTTGATTAGTGTCCTTGTTCCTTTCTTAAAGTAATATATGATTAGTTTCCTTGCTCTAATGGTTAAAGCAATAAGTGATTAGTGTCTTTATTCTAACAATTAAAGCAATATACGATTGGTGTCCTTATTATAATAGCTAAAGCAATAAGTGATAAGTGTTTTATTCTGATGGTTAAAACAATATTTGATTATTGACTTTATTCAAACAGTTAAAGCAATGTGGTTAGCGTCCTTATTCTAACAGTTAAAGTAATATATAATTAATGTCCTTATTCTGAGGGTTAAAGCAATATGTGATTAGTGTCCTTATTCTAAAGAAAGCAATATTCTATTAGTGGCCTTATTCTAACAAAGCAATATTTGATAATTGCCTTCTTTTGGGTAGTCAAAGCAATATATGATTAATGTCCTCAATCTAATAGTTACATCTATATATATATATATATATTAATATATATAATATATATATATGATATATATCTATATCTATATCTATATCATCATCTATTAATGTCCTTAAGCTAATAGTTACATCGAATATATATATATATATATATATATAATATATATATATATATATATATCTCTTATCTACTATCTCTATCTCTATCTCTATCTCTATCTCTATATCTATATCTATATCTATATATATAGATAGATATATATATATATATATATATATATATATATATATTTTATATATTTATATATATAAGATATGCAAAAAATCATCAGTAGATGCACGTGACTTCCATAAATAAGCGAATTTCACCACACGGGAAAAGATAGTCAGAAATCCTATTTCTGACTATCAATTTTTCTGTATAAGATTAATCTATATAGATATATATATGTATATATATAGATATAATATAATATAGATATATATATATATATATGCTAATAAAAAAATTATGAATATATTCTATAATATATATAATCTAGATATATATATATCATTTATAGATTATATATAGCCATATATATATATTATATACCTATATATATTATTATATAGATCTATAGATATATTATATATATCTCTACTATATAATAATATATATTATATATATATATATATATACAAATATATCTATTATGATATATATGATTATATATATACATACATATAATATTATAATTCTATATGTTTTATAGTAATTATTGTGTATGTATATATTTATATTATATATATATATATATTATAAAACATAGATATAATATATAATATATATATATATACTTGTGTGGTGTGTGATTAGTGTTCTTATTCTGATAATTAAAGGAATATGAGATTAGTGCCCTTATTCTAATAGTTAAAACAACATGTGATTAGTATCCTTATTCTAACTGTTAAAGCAATGTGGTTAGTGTCCTTATTCTAACAGTTAAAGTAATATGTGATTGGCGTCCTTATTCTAACAGTTAAATCAATGTGACTAGTTTCCTCATTCAAACAATTAAAACAATATTTGAACAGTTGTCTTTTGGGCAGTTAAAGCAATATTTGACTATTGTCCTTATTCTAATAATCAAAGCAAGGTGTAATTGGTGTCCCTTTTCTAACAGTCACAAAAGTATTTTGTATGGTTAGTGTCCTCATTCTAATAGTTAAAGGAAAATGAGTTAAATATCCGGCTTCTGAGCTCTTCAAAGGTGGCAGTTGGATGAACTTGTTGTTTTGGAAATGATCAGTTTTAACTACAGTTTTAGAGAGGTCTGTTGAATGTAATGACCTTGTTGGCAAGTTTAAGGAAACCTTCGTTGTAGTTTTGGTTATATAGATTTTCTTGGTATTAAAATGATCTCAATTTTCTGGTGGCAAGTTTGATCTAGTTCAGATACCGAATCCTTGGTATGACCATTTATATTTTTTTAATAATTTTATGGGAAATTGGGGTAAGAGATATACCCAAAGTTTCGGATTGACTGAATTTGCTATTGGAACTAATAATTTTCCTTAATTTAAAGTTATTAGGGTATTAAATGAAAGATTTGTTGATATAATGATTAATACCACATTTGACTGATATTGTAGCAAAAAATAAAATTTATTTCAGGGTTTTTTTCTACTAATAATTTTCAAGAATAGTTTTGCTTATACATACCATTTTAAGAGACATCTAACCTTAACCTGAGAATAGTTCAGCTACAAGTAGTGAGGAAATAATTTATTATAATGTCATTTAGGTAACCTTTTTCTTATTAGCGTAGCTCTGAGGCTAATATAAATAAAAATACATTTTACAATTATCATAAGCTA
The DNA here is from genome assembly GCF_015104395.2 of Macrobrachium nipponense. Classification (NCBI taxonomy): domain Eukaryota; kingdom Metazoa; phylum Arthropoda; class Malacostraca; order Decapoda; family Palaemonidae; genus Macrobrachium; species Macrobrachium nipponense. Next base: position 42,466,111 of record NC_061092.1, on the reverse strand, counting down.
ATATAAATAAAAATGTTACAATTGTCTTAAGCCCAATTACAAGTTTATGGTTTATACTTATGAATGTTAGGTAATCTTAAAGTATGTCTTAACATTAAATTCATCTTCCATATGCGTTTGTGGAATTTGTATTTTGCTGACATGGGAAAATGTAAAAATACTTTTTGAGAAACATTTAAAATTAATAAAGCGCTTCTGTGCGCAAATGCAAAACTTTTTTTTATAATACAATCGAACAAAAACTATTTTAAACTGGTATTTACCTAAATGTGGGTATTTTATTATGTGGCGTTGTAGTACTCAATAGCTAATATTCGATATGGATTTCTATATATGGTTAATCTTTTGTTGTCTGTTGTTGAATCCTGGTAGGCATTTTCATAGATTGGCATTGTCAATATGCCTGTAATGCGTTAGCCTGATAAATGTCTTTTTTCGCAAAATAAAATTATAATATATATATATATATATATATATATACATAT
>NC_061092.1:42435758-42455126 GCF_015104395.2 Macrobrachium nipponense | reverse complement strand
TTCAAATAACAATGTCCTCTTAATTCTTGAAATAACAATCTCCTTTCAATTCTTGAAAAAACAATCTCCTTTATTTTCTTGAAATAACAATCTCCTTTCAATTTTTTGAAAAAACAATCTCCTTTAATTCTTGAAAAACAATCTCCTTTCATTCTTGAAAAAACAATCTCCTTTTAATTCTTGAAATAACAATCTCCTTTCAATTCTTCAAATAACAATCTCCTCTTAATTCTTCAAATAGCAATCTCCTTTTCATTCTTCAAATAGCAATCTCCTTTTAATTCTTCAAATAACAATCTCCTTTTAATGCCTGAAATAACAATCTCTTTTCAATTCCTGAAATAACAATCTCCTTTTAATTTTTGAAATAACAATCTCCTTCCAATTCTTGATTTCGACGCTCTAGAAGGTCCTAAGGAACAAGTACGCAGAGAGTACTTATATGCTCACATTATTCGTCAACAACCATAAAGTGTTGGAATAATAGGCTCTGAATAATTTGGCTTTCATTTCAGAACGCGCCGCTCACCGACTAGAATACGCGCAAAATAATTTAGCTCTAACTAGAAGTTATATATCTTTTGGAATATGCATTTGCATAACACAAATACATGCATACATACGTATATAGTGTATCTCGAAAATGTGTTAAAATAAGACGAAATCCCTTGGCACTCCTTTCTTTTATTTTTCCTGTGGCCTTAGCTGAATATATACATAAGACTATATGTATGTATGTATGTATGTATGTATATATATATATATTATATATATGCCTATATATATATATATATATATATATATATATATATATATATATGATATATATATATATATATATTGTTCTCAGGCTTTTAATAAGAGAAATACATAAAATTATCTTAAAAGGATCGAAAACGAAGTTCTATTAAAAATAAGTCACAAATTTTTGCTTCACCATCGCAGCGCACAGCGACAACTGTGGATTACCGGAGGAGCGACAAATTGCTTGCGAATTCTTAGGGTCGTCCTGTTGTCGCTCGTTAATCTCAACGCTTGCAAGGTTGGTCGAATTGACATCTAGCAAAAATTCAAACCTTTACTTTTTAAGCTGGAATGTGCATCAGTGATGAGCGGGGCAATATTATATTTCGAAGAGATGTGGGACTGACACGACTACTGCAACTCTGATATATATATATATATATATATATATATATATATATATATATATATATATATATATATATATATATATATATATATATATATATCTCAGAAAACTAGGAAACATATGACAATACACAAAGCACTACACCCAAGAGCAAATACGGACAGACTATACATAACACGAAAGGAAGGAGGGAGAGGACTACAAAGTATAGAGGACTGCGTCAACATCGAGAACAGAGCATTGGGGCAATATCTGAAAACCAGTGAAGACGAGTGGCTAAAGAGTGCATGGGAAGAAGGACTAATAAAAGTAGACGAAGACCCAGAAATATACAGAGACAGGAGAATGACAGACAGAATAGAGGACTGGCACAACAAACCAATGCACGTACAATACATGAGACAGACTAAAGAACTAGCCAGCGATGGCACATGGCAATGGCTACAGAGGGGAGAGCTAAAGAAGGAAACTGAAGGAATGATAACAGCGGCACAAGATCAGGTCCTAAGAACCAGATATGTTCAAAGAACGATAGACGGAAATAACATCTCTCCCATATGTAGGAAGTGCAATACGAAAAATGAAACCATAAACCACATAGCAAGCGAATGCCCGGCACTTGCACAGAACCAGTACAAAAAGAGGCATGATTCAGTGGCAAAAGCCCTCCACTGGAGCCTGCGCAAGAAACATCAGCTACCTTGCAGTAATAAGTGGTAAGAGCACCAACCTGAGGGAGTGATAGAAAACGATCAGGCAAAGATCCTCTGGGACTATGGTATCAGAACGGATAAGTGCAAATAGACGAGACGTGACGTTGATTGACAAAGTCAAGAAGAAAGTATCACTCATTGATGTCGCAATACCATGGGACACCAGAGTTGAAGAGAAAGAGAGGGAAAAAATGGATAAGTATCAAGATCTGAAAATAGAAATAAGAAGGATATGGGATATGCCAGTGGAAATCGTACTCATAATCATAGGAGCACTAGGCACGATCCCAAGATCCCTGAAAAGGAATCTAGAAAAACTAGACGCTGAAGTAGCTCCAGGACTCATACAGAAGAGTGTGATCCTAGAAACGGCGCACATAGTAAGAAAAGTGATGGACTCCTAAGGAGGCAGGATGCAACTCGGAACCCCACACTATAAATACCACCCAGTCGAATTGGAGGACTGTGATAGAGCAAAAAAAAAAAAAAAAAAAAAAATAATAATAATAATAATAAAAATAAAACTTTGAGTACTGTAATTCTTAGATAGTGGCATACCGACAAACGTGTTTGTGCAAAAACTCCTCTGGAACTAAAAAAAAAGAAAAAAAAAGGAATTTTGTAAGCAAAGAAAGCCTAAATCAATCTTTCACTTATAATCTTCATGAACCCTACTGTAAAAAAAATCCAAATAAAAGAATAAGCAATTTACTAGGCATTTTTTAAAATTCTCGATTTATGTCGGCGAGTTATTATTATCATTGTTATTATTATTTAGTACTTCAACCAAACCAATGAGTCAGAACACATGACTCTCGTAGGTCCGGTCTGAAGAATTTTCATCTGCCAGTAAAATTTAAATTATATTTAATATTAAACTCAATAAAACTGAATTTCCCTGAAAATGCGATTATTACAATAAACAGAAAATAATGAGGCTTCTTGTAACAATCCTTCAATGTCAAAACCATCCCAAATTTTGAGAAAAGATCTTAAAAAAAGAAAATAATAATAATAATAATAATAATAATAATAATAATAATAATAATAATAATAATATGATCAACTGTAAGTTAAGAGGACCTATCACGTTTGCTTAGAGGAATGAAAAAATGAGTAAGCGGGCATATAACCAGTTTAATCTAGACTGACTGTATGAATATTAATATTTAATTGAAAAAGAATTATTTTTCAGAAAGATCAAGGAAAATAGTAAAATTTCTTGTGGCAATAAAAAAAATTAATAGACTGGCAAATGGCTGTTATTATAGATTGACTGTATGAAAATCAACATTTGATTAAAAACAAGGAATATTTATTTTGCAAAGAGAACAAGGAATATAATAAAAATGTATTGTGGCAATAAAAAGCTAACAAACTGGAATGTGGACAGCTTAATTTAGACTTAATGTATGAACATCAACATCTGATTAAAATAGAAATATGTTATAAAGAGAACAAGAAAAACAATAAAAATATCTAATAAAAAATTAATAAGCTGGAAAATGGGCAGCTTAAGCCTGACTACGAAAATCAACATTTAATTCGAAACAAAAAATTTTTTTCTCATAAAGAATAGGTAAAATAATATAAACTGCCTTATGGCAAAAACGTTAAATATTTCTAGAGAGTAATTTAAAACGATGTCAAAAACACCATAATAGACTCATGATACAAAATATTAATACTCAACAGAGGTGTCTCAATAAATACAAGATAATAAAAATGCCTTATGGAAATAAAATTAATTAATAAGCTGGCAGATGGCCAAGTTTTTCTAGTCTGACTGTATGAAAATCATCATTTAATAGGCTCATGATACAAAATATTAATATCAAACAGAGAAGTCTCAATAAATAACAAATCTCAATTCCTACGTTTTATAGTTGTTCGGATCATATCATTTCTGTCTATCAAATGATAATGCTGTAAGGTATACCTACATCTAGTTCATACCAGAAAGATACACAGCTGATAAGGTCATGCAATTCGCCGCTCAGTTTAATAACAAACTGGTAATGAGAGAAATAAAAAAAAACGATAAAATACATTAAATAAGCGATAGTTCAAGACTTCCGAATTGTCACCTTCTCACTGAGGGTTTAATACAGTTTAAAAATACAGATGTATCCACATTAAAAATTCAGAAAGTTTGCGCCTACTGAATTTTCAATAGAAAAAAAATAAATATTCGACAATGAAATCTTGAGGTTGCTTCCACAATTATATCAAGCCGAATTATCCTTATATCTCTATTCAAAGCTTAGCGTTTCTTACGGTTCATTGTATCTTGTAGATACAGAATCGAATTTCATATTATTGAAAATATTTCTACATTAAATTTTTATAACATCTTTCAACTGATGTTTATGAAGAAGCTCAAATTTCATATCTATATTTCTTTTATGTAAACAAATAAGTTTACATATTTAAAAAATATGTAAATATTGTAATTCTGATATTGTGACACACTATTTTAAATCGTCACGATAAAAATGATAAAGTACATAAAATATGCATATTTTAAGTCCATAGCAATATAAATATATTGAAACTACTTACCAATTCAAATAACGATTTTAAGCTCTCGTTCATTTAAATACTTGTTACAATTCCTTAGCAGTACAAAATATATGTCCTTCGCTAAATAAATGGTCATAAGAAGTCCTTGTCCTCTAAAAACAATGATTACCAATCTTTGGACAAATCAAACAAATGCAACTAGTCCTTAGCAATATATTTAACATTTATTACAAGTCCTTGCTTGTGGCAATTGTTACAGGTTCTGGGACAAAAAAAGAATAAGCGGTCTGTCTTTAGTCGTATAAATCATTCACAAGTCAGTACTTGCCCATAAAAAATAATTAATACCAGTCCTGGTCCGTGTACATTTTCATGACATGTCGTTTCCACATTTAATATCACTTGTCAGTTCTTGCATTTATAAAGTACCTCCTACTAGTCTTTGTTCATCTAAAATATGTCTTACCAGTCTTTTATTGTTGAGAGAATTCATCATAGTCCTTGCAAATTGAGTAAACAGTACTATCGTAAAATACTTATTCTTTATTTATCAAATACATTATTTTATTTATTCATAAATATACCATGTAAGGCATATATTACCTAGAATGAGTGGATAAGACATCGATTATAGAATTGTGCTAATCAATGAGAAAGCACACATCATGCGATATCAACAGAGAGAGAGAGAGAGAGAAAGAGAGAGAGAGAGAGAGAGAGAGAGAGAGAGAGAGAGAGAGAGAGAGAGAGAGGTTCATAACGCTATATCTTCTTGATCGTAGCTGATGGTGGTTCCTAAATACTGCTAGGTCCACAGGAAGCCAGCAGGCCAGGAGTGACCCACGGGTTAGCAAACATGAACCCAGTATTCTGAAGCTGAAATACAACAAGATGGAGCAAATGGAAACATGTGTGAAATCGGGGTCGACACACTACTGATGAGCTTTCGGTGTAGGCACATGAAGTGGATTAATATTAGGAAAGTTATCCTACACAAGGTTCATACTACATGAATCAGTAGTTAAAGCTTCAATGTAAAAGTGACTCATATATTGTGATTTCTTTGAAGCCACAAATTACACTGGCAAGGAAACCGCCTCAATATTACCAATACACAAACACAAATACACACACACTCATATATATATATATTATTTCTAAAAAGATTTTTCTTTTATAAAACTAGACTCACAGATGTTTCTTTCCAGGCAGTTTGGTGAGGGTAGAAAGTAATATGGAAGAAAGAGAATAAGAAAGGAGGCGCGTATATATTATATATATATATATATATATATATATATATATATATATATATATATATATATATGTGTGTGTGTGTGTGTGTGTGTGTGTGTATAATTTCACGTGCATATACATATATGTATGTATATATGTGTGCATACATATACTACCTATACACGGTCAAACCACATACTGAGTGCTATTATACCTGCTATACTTTATAGTCGTTTCAACTGACTACACTTTTATGCATTCCCAAAATACAGCATCGATATATATATATATTATATATATATATATACACACACACAAATAAATGTTTTTCCTGTATACGTGCGCGCGCGCGCGCGCGTGTGTGTGTGTGTGTGTGTGAGGCACCAACGACCCTTGCTTAACAACGCAATCACAATTTATTGCCAGCTCGAATAAACCCTGAAAAATAAATTATCTCGAGGAAAGTAAAATTCGGCAATTACTAGAAAACCGCTCTAATAATTGATGTTGGGGGCGAGTCATTTCGACAGTCTCTTGGCGATTTACTACGATTTTCATATCTGAAATCTTTCATTCCAAAATCTCAGCAATTATCTTTGCTTTTTTTTCTCTTATTTCTATTCATCTTCTCACTTTGGTTTCTTTGTTTGGTCTTCTAAATTCTTTCATTGCTTTTATGTTTCTTTCTATCTCGGGTAGCATTTTTTGTGTGCTATAATTTCTCGTTACTTTTTTATGATTGCACAATGCAAATAAATGCACAGTTTTTTCAAAAAGAATCCATTTCTTTTCATAAAACTGCAACAATTTTTTCTATGATTGTAGTGTCCATTTTTAGCCAAAATTTTAACAGTTCATTCAAACCTATTTCAACGCAGCTACTAATATATATTCTTGAGTTTACATAACACATTTTCTTTATAAATCTACAACGGAGATAGTTTTTCTATTTTTATGTTACTGAATCAGTATGGTTAGGATAGCCCACTGGTCCACAACAGGCCTGTTTTCCACTGCTACATCATAACGGCCCGTGCTTGCGCAAAGCCGTCTTGCTTGATTAAAACCTACCAAGCTTATGAGTGTGCAATGTCATGCAAATGAACTTGATCGCATACTTCGTCCACATCTAATGGAAATGTGACTACTTCTTGAATATACAAAAAAGATAAAAAAATGCCTACTCAATGCAAACATTAATGTTGACATCGGACACGATACTGATAAATGACCAAGAATGTTGCTTTGAATGTCTAAACAGCAGTATATCATTAATCATTACGAATATTTCTTATTCCCCTCTACGTACATACACGTATTTAAGATAACATATTTAAAAAAAACTACATAAATACTATTGTAGGGTGTGGTTGATGCTTACATGACAGGTTCAAAGCGTATCGATGTTATATTATCTCTCCGCAAATGTGTTGTCTAAATTTTGATACAGCTAATTAGCTTCAAAATTATTATAAATTGTTTCTGAGTGTCTATCCAGTTCATATGGGGCATTGATGCTTTTAGCAATTTTTGCTCTTCAAAGGATATAAATATTTGGTAGTTTTTTGTTGTTGCTATATAAATGCTGAACATTTTATTACATCACTACTGCATGCTATTTTTTCATATAAAAAATACCGTTTCCATACACGCTTGTTATCCATAATTATTTTTGTATGAAATGAAAAACAACAGAAAATTTATCTACTGACCGCATATTCTAAGTTTATTTGCAAAAGAATTGAAAATTTATTTATGCCTACTGCATTGCAAATAATGTCACTTTAGAAGTATGAAATTTAATACAAAAGAAAGACATAATGAAAGTAAAGATTTAATAAAATATTTCTACATTTCCTACGACTACCTTAACTATAAAAGAACAATCCACCGTGCAAAATAAAATATTCATCTATTTCCTGTGCGCAGCTTCCTCAGAAAATGAAAAGACACCGGAAAGCAGCAAAACACATAAGATAAATAACTTGAAAATCTCGCAATTCTATACGAATTTTAAACCATCGCTTGGAGAATGTAAAAAAAAATATATATAAAATCATACCGGTAACTGGAATGCAAATACACAGTTCCAATAAAAAAAATTCTTCATTGAGACAGAAGTAAAACTTTTCGTACATTTAATAGATATTTTCTTTCATTAATTTCTCGAAGGGCCACTTTGTAGTTTTGGCCTTTATTTAAGTATAACGACGTAATGTTCCACAAAAATCAAATTTATTTCTTTTGTCACTAATATATACTAACATTTCTTAAAGAACAATATACTAGTTGCATATACATATCTTGGTTAATAATAACGAAAAAAAAGTAACGCCAAGACAACTTTATCATCCTTTGCTTATTTAGACCTGACAGAAAATATTAGGTAAGACTGCAATCTATCGGCGGCGGACAATAATATTTGTTATAGATACTTCGCGTCTACATAAAAATAGCTTAAAATAAATTCCTTTCATTGTATATAGTGCTTAAGTCATCCTTACATTTTTATAATTTATTACTTATTCATTTACTATTATTCATCACAATGATTTACGATTTATTTATTTATAATAATCTTTATTATTAATTTTTATGAATACGCCGTCGGCTTTCCTTCAGTTCCTTATACCCGTCAACACATATCAACAGTAGTATGGAATATTATCCATCATCATCGGGTATTGCTTTCAAATAATTTCATCTGTAAATGGCATTTCATGGAAATATTTTGAGAAAGGAAATGACTACATCCTAATTGAACATGACCGTTTAGAGACAGAAGGCAGCAAACCTCCGTCAAGGCTAAGTAATCCAGCCTACCCTCCGCCACAAGGTTCCTTGTTCAGATCCGGATCTTTTCCCAGACGCTGAAAAGTTTGTAAATAATTTAATACTGGGGCAAAACCACAACAAACAAGTAAAAAATGCGCCGAAGTTTCTTCGAGCGCAAGCGAGTTTTCTGTACAGCATATAGTGCAGTCCATGAAACTTTCAGCAACGGCCTGGTGGTGGTCGGTCCTATAGCGTTGCCAAACTCTGACCTTAAATAAGATCAAAACTGCTGAGGCTAGAGGGCTGCAATTTGGTATGTTAGATGAATGGAGGGTGGATGATCAACATACCAATTTGCAGCCCTCTAGCATCAGTACTTTTTTTAGAAATGAGGGCGGACAGAAAAAGTGCGGACCGGACGGACAGACACCAAACCAATAGTTTTCTTTTAGAGAAAACTAAACCGATTCCGTGAACCTGATCTATTACTGAAGCTTGTATGCAAAAAATGAATGTCTGAGATGTACTACGTATCACACATCGGAAAATTCTTTCCGAGATCTATTTGACCTAGAAAAAAAAATTGTTTTGGGTGTAACTTTTAACTATTAGCAGGAACAAAATTTGACTTTTTTCAGATTTTGGATAAATGAAGCACCATTTGTAAAAATCGTACCCATTCAAAATACGTCAATTTTCTTGTAGAGATGCTTACTGGAATAAACTAATGGCCGAATAGATTTATATAAACACACTGATATCAACTGATGATTTCCAAAAAGAAGGAACTGTTCAGACAAGAAGGAACCAAGTTATACCTCTAACCTGACACCTGAAATTGTCTTCCACCACAAAGAACACATATACGTAGTTACTTTGTCATAGCTGATCTTACTCCTACCATAAGGAAGCCACATATTTCACTTTAAGGAAACATTTCACTCAAGAAAAAAAAAAAAAAACTATAGCTCGAGGAGAAAAAAAAGGTAGTATACATCAAGAATTTCTAAAACTTGGATTATAAGCTGTACCTAATCATCACATATAATACGAAAAACATTAACCCATCTTTCAATTCATATCTTTATTACATAATGATTCAATGAAATGCACCTTAGCCAGACGTGTCAAATATACTTACCGCACTGCTCTAGTTTGCTAATATCTAACCCCTTATCAAAAATAGCCTAATAAAAAAATAAATTTAATCAATATACAATAATTTAAGAAACGCTCCATTCATTGAGAACAGCAAGAAACTTTTCATAATTACGTGAAGTAACTAAAAAATTAAGACTTACTCGAGAAATGCCATAAATCTGAATTATGCGTTGATCTTAGTGATGTCATATGTTAAAAAAAACCTTAACTAATAATTTCATTAATTTTTTTCTTACAAATTCATGATTCACTGAAATACATCTTACCCACAGTTGAGGAATATACGTCACGAACTGATTTAATATGCTAATAACCCACCCTTAATCAGAAATAACCTAATAAAAAGGTAATCTTATTAATATGAAGTAGCTGTAAAAATGCTTCGCTTCATTGAGAACTGCGAGGAGTTTCTCATATCCACACAAATAAAAAATAATAAAATTCTTTGAAAGCAGTCAAAATTATGCTAATCTCAATTTTTCAAACGAATGGCATTTGCATAGATGATCGAATTCTATTCATTGAAGAGGTGTTAGGGACACTGGGACTACACACACACACACACACACACACACACACACACACACACACACACACACATTGCATATATATGTATATATATATATCTCTATATATATAGAGATATATATCTATATATAGATATATATATATATCCCATAAATAATAGATAATATATATCTATATATATATACTGTATATTTATAGAGATATCTCTATATATATATACTATATACATATAGATATATATATATATTATATATATTCATAATCATATATATAGTATATCTATATGTATATAGATAATAGATATAGATATATATATATATCTATATATATATATGTACTAATAGATATAGATAAATAAATATATCTATATATTATCTACTCTATATATATAGGATATATCATATATAGATATCTCTGTATAAAAAAAAAAAATTTTTAATTTTCTAAAATAAAATTAAAAAAATATAATATCTATCTAGATAGCTTCTCTCTATATATAGCTATATATTTAGTATATCTAGATATATAATATATTATATATATCATATATATCTCTATATAATATAATTGTATATATTATTATATATTATCTATATATAATAGATCTATAAAATACATGGTAGAATCTATAAATAATATTAGTAATATATATATATTATATTCTATCTATATATCTCTATATGTATATAGATAATAGATTATAGATATAATGTCTCTATCTATATATATAATCTATATAATCTATATATAAGATGTAATAAAATATATCTAATAATTATATCTCATATCTCTCTATAAGATATATATATATTATCTATATATATATATATAATATATATAATATATATAGATATATATATATCTATATAGATATAATATATAGCATATATATATATTATTATTATATATATATATAATCTATAATTTATATATATTATACTCTTTACTAATGTCTTTATATCTCCTCTCTTATATATATATATCCTTATATTATATATATATAGATTATATTCTATATACTATATATATATATATATATTTCTATAATATTAATATTCTAAATTTTCAACTTAACACCGTGTCCCTTAACAATAGTGGATTTTGAGAAAAACGATATAACGGTCATGCAACATTCAACCTTCAACTGCTGCATCCTGGAAGAATCTTCATTGCACAGATCTTCTGCAACAATGCTGCTTCCTACACCTTGGCAGAGGATTCTTCAGCAGCACATAGAATTCCACAACACATAACGACCCCTTTCTCTTTCTTGCAAGCAGTCTCAAGGTTTCCAATTATTACAAGTTTTTTTTATTTTTAATATTTCTCGTTATTTATCTAACTTATCGTCTTCGATTTTTCCACAAGACCAAACCATCGCCAAACGCTGTGACCCATCTCTTCTAGTTTGTAGGCTTACTTCCCGAGTAAGAGAAAATGCAAGTTCCACGAACTGTGTTCAATATAATGAAAATTTTTTCCAATTAAATTAAGCAACATTCTTTTGCTTTATTTGTAATATTATCAAATCTTCAACTACAACAATAGTACTCACGTTTTACATGTAAAAGGTTATATTTTACAAATATAACCTTTCAAAAATTAGTCCATACTTAAATAATGCATCATTATTTCTAATGCATAAGATCAAGCAATACAGTTTTGAATTAATCATAACATTCTACCAACTGGCTAATATATTCCTTTATTTTACCAATTCTCAATAATGTACTCCCTTATCAATTATATAATTTTACCAATTATCAGTAATGAATACCATTATTAATTACAAAACACTCTAACAACTTTTACAAAAGTCTTAACACATTTCTAATTAAAGTTATCGAGGAATTTTAAGTTAGGAAATTAGTTAAAAATAAACTCTAGAAACTTAAACAACAAGCTTAGCTCACCTCCCCTAAAAAAACAAGTTACTGAAGAACATTCACTTTCTTTCATTATACCATAATGTAGGAACTTTACTATGCAACGTTATTCCTAATGCAGTAGGATCTAATTTTCCAAACCCTCTGACAAGTAACATTATCAACGTGTTTGGCCTTTAACTATTCAGAACTGACAGGCAACGGACAGTACTCATTAAGCCAGCAGAGTAATTTTGAAATATTTCATGAAGTCGACAATATACTGGACGTAGTTCAGGAATCCAGTAGAATTTTGAGGGGATAAAACTCACTGATTTTATAAAATTATACGACCATTCTAGGCATAACATTTTCTGTTTCACATGAAATTCGTACAGTGTCTGAGGATATTTCAGTATTATTTAAAAAGATTAAATTCTTTTTAATGATTTTGCAGACTTCTCAAAATTTCATGATCAGTTATGGAATAACTTTCCAATAGACCTAATGAAACGAAAGCCACTGAGTCAAGACAATTTTTGGGCGATTTCTCGTACTAAAAAAATGGATTAATAAAAACCACTTCAGACGACAGTTTTCGGAGATGGAGCATGGAATTGCGAAATTTTGACATACACTATTTGCACCTATTTAATAAAAATATGACAACGCGTGTACCATTTTACTCAATTTACTGTAGGGTAATACGATAATATTTTGAACGAATTTATTCCGACGATGATTATGAAACCGCAACTATTTTTTCGACATATGAAATTTAATCCATTTTTAGGATACAGTCAATAAAAAAACGTTTCCATTGTTTTCATCGTACCCAAGCAAGAATAATGTGCTCTCACATAATTCACGAAATTGTTATAATTTTTGTGAATCTCATGATATTGAACCGACTATCGGGCACATTCACCTAAACGGGTATACCTCTAAGTAGCTGACGAAAATTTATTTATTTTTTATCAAATTCACACAATAATTTCTGTTGTAAACAATTCCATGAGAGTGATCATTCTTTTATTGCTAATGTTTTCGGTGGGTGTTAAAAAAATACACTAACACGCTTGCTGAAGCTAGTTTTCTTCACGTGAGCAGGCGCAGCCCGACTGAATATTTCTCCGATATTCCCAAACTCTATTCGATATAGAATGACTTGAGGGTTCGCCAGACTTCTAGAACGATACAAAGTCATTAGGGAAATGGAGTTTCCACTTTAAAAACCTTTAATTCGATACCAAATCCTTAAATTAAATTTCAACTTTCGTGAGCTTATACATGATAAATATATATATATCTATATATATATATATATATATATATATATATATATAAGTAGTATGTATATATATATATATATATATATATATATATATATATATATTATACGTAAAAATAAATATTACACACACATATATGAATATTTGTGTATATATATGTCTATATATGTGTATATATACATATATATATATGTATATATATATATATATATATGTATATATATATATATATACCATATATATACATATATGTGTGTAATATAAATATATATATATATATAAATATATATATATATATATATATATATATATATATATATATATATATATATATATATATATCTATATAATATATATATATATATATATATATATATATATATATATATATATCTCATGTATCAACTTACGGACGTTGAAATTTAATTTTAGGTTTTGGTATCGAATTTAAAGTTTTGAAAGTGGACACTCGGCTTCCCAAGGAAACTTTGTATCAGTTCTAAAAGTCTTATGGACCTCCAAGTCATCCTGAATCAAAATAGAATTTGGGAATATCGGAGAAATGGTCAGTCAAACTGCGCCTAATCACGTGTATATATATACATGATATATATATATATATCTATATATATATATATATATATACTCTATAAAATACATACATATATATATATATCATGTATATATAATATATGTATGTACATGTATATGTACATCATTATATCAATACATATACATACTTAAACGGCCGTATAAACATCTCGCGGTAACCTTACCTCTCTTTGCTGCAAAAATATCTACCATATATCATTCCCACTCTGGCACTTACCTGAAAAAGAAAAAAAAAGACAAGAACATTTTAATAAACTTTTAGTAATTCGGTAAGAAACCCCGTGACCAAAAATTTATATATTTTTGCTCTACTACTTGACAATGCCTGTTCAGTAAGTCAAAGCATATTGCCACTTGTTCTGTAATGGAAAAGCACACCTTCTGAATAATAATAATACTAATAATAATAATAATAATAATAATAATAATAATAATAATAATAATAATAATAATAATAGTAATTTATTACATCTATTATCTTTTATTATTAACACACTTTCTTAATTTGCTACGCAAACATGATGAAAACGAACAATGTAAGTATAAAAAAATAATAAATAAATAAATAAATAAAGGCACAACAGAATTATGACAGTTGTATATACATTTCTGAAATGAAAAATTGTAAGTTATAACAACCGAGAACGTTACTTTTAAGTGTCATTAGAGTCTGCCTTAAACCGATGAATATCAGTATCTACCACTACTAAATGTAGCTTTGCATGAAGGGCTACGTGTGTGTGTGTGGGTATAAATATAAATGTATATGAATAATATATAATATATATGCACATATGTAAACGAATGTCTTTTATCTTAATACAACAGTATAATATAAAGATGAAAGATCAATAACATAAAACACTTTTTTAAACGTTGCAACCATATATTTTGGGCACGTCCTTCTGGTGCCACTGTTCACGTGGTAAAATATTGTTTTTACCAGTAAACAAGAACACAAGGAAGTGCCTATAATATATGGTTGCAACGTTCAAAAGTGTTTTGTGATATATATATATATATATATATATATATATATATATATATATATATATATAAAGTGTGGGTAAATATAATTTCTATAATTTTAGTTGACAAGAGGTACATGTGAATTGGTTAAATCTTGTTTTATTATGTTTGGCTGTTGACCTTGCACTAGCCTTATTTCTTAATGGAAAAAACACAGGGAAATATCATTTACTGCCATTACGATCAGGCTACTGGCATTCCTCAACATATGTAAATTTCAGAACTTTCTCTTGAAATACACAGATTATGTTTATACATTCATAGGCTTATATAGAGTCTCATAATTTATTTTAAAGCAAGTCCATATTATAAGACAAGTTTTTATCGGCAGTCTGGTTAAAAGTATGGTAAATTTCTTTAACGTGAATGAAATATTTAATTGTTTTCAATAATTTTCACGATTTCAGACAACATGTACTTAGAAATTGTAACAAAGAGAGTACTGGCTTGCCATTTCAGTTCTTTATAAATGTCACTTATAAATGTCATTATTCTAATGCCACATTAACTAAAATATTTCAGTAAAACAAGATTATATTTAAAGTTGTTTACTGTACAATTCCTAAGTCCAGGAAGCTTTAAAATAAAAAATCGTGTGCATTGTTATAATTAAGACCCTATCATCTAAGAAATGGGTATCTATATTATTATTATTATTATTGTTATTATTATTATTTTTTTTTTTTTTTTTTTTTTTTTTGCTCTATCCTCCAATTCGACTGGGTGGTATTTATAGTGTGGGGTTCCGGGTTGCATCCTGCCTCCTTAGGAGTCCATCACTTTTCTTACTATGTGTGCCGTTTCTAGATCACACTCTTCTGCATCAGTCCTGGAGCTACTTCAGCCTCTAGTTTTTCTAGATTCCTTTTCAGGGATCTTGGGATCGTGCCTAGTGCTCCTATGTTATGGGTACGATTTCCACTGCATATCCCATATCCTTCTTATTTCTATTTTCAGATCTTGATACTTATCCATTTTTTCCCTCTCTTTCTCTTCAAACTCTGGTGTCCCATGGTATTGCGACATCAATGAGTGATACTTTCTTCTTGACTTTGTCAATCAACGTCACGTCTGGTCTGTTTGCACGTATCACCCTATCCGTTCTGATACCATAGTCCCAGAGGATCTTTGCCTGATCGTTTTTCTATCACTCCTTCAGGATGGTGCTCGTACCACTTATTACGCTAGGTAGCTGATGTTTCTTGCACCAAATGGAGATTATGATGGCTCCAGTGGAGGGCTTTTGCCACTGAATCATGCCTCTTTTTGTACTGGTTCTGTGCAAGTGCCAGGCATTCACTTGCTATGTGGTTTATGGTTTCATTTTTCGTATTGCACTTCCTACATATGGGAGAGATGTTATTTCCGTCTATAGTACTTTGAACATATCTGGTTCTTAGGGCCTGATCTTGTGCCGCTGTTATCATTCCTTCAGTTTCCTTCTTTAGCTCTCCCCTCTGTAGCCATTGCCATGTGTCATCGCTGGCTAGTTCTTTAGTCTGTCTCATGTATTGTCCGTGCATTGGTTTTGTTGTTGCCACGTCCTCTGTTCTTTCTGTCTTTTTTCTCCTGTCCCTCTGTATATTTCTGGGTCTTCGTCTACTTTTATTAGTCCCTTCTTCCCATGCACTCTTTAGCCACTCGTCTTCACTGGTTTTCAGATATTGCCCCAGTGCTCTGTTTTCGATGTTGACGCAGTCCTCTATACTTAGTAGTCCTCTCCCTCCTTCCTTTCGTGTTATGTATAGTCTGTCCGTATTTGCTCTTGGGTGTAGTGTTTTGTGTATTGTCATTTGTTTCCTGGTTTTCTGATCTATGCTGCGGAGTTCTGCCTTCGTCCATTCCACTATTCCTGCGCTGTATCTGATTACTGGCACTGCCCATGTGTTTATGGCTTTTATCATATTTCCGGCGTTGAGTTTTGACTTGAGTATCGCCTTGAGTCTCTGCATATATTCTTTCCTGATCGTGTCCTTCATCTCTTGGTGTTTTATATCTCCTCCTTCCATTATTCCCAGGTATTTTGTATCCTGTCTCATCTATGTGTTTGATGTTGCTCCCATCTGGTAGCTTTATCCCTTCAGTTCTCGTTACTTTTGCCTTTTTGTATGTTGACAATAAGGCGCATTTTTCTATCCAAACTCGCATCCTGATGTCCCCCAGTACAAATCCTTACAGTCTGGATTAGGGTATCTATTTCCTTGATGCTCTTACCATACAGCTTGATGTCGTCTATGAACATCAGATGGTTGATTTTGTTGCCTCTTTTCTTGAGTTGGTACCCGGCATCCATCTTCTGTAGTACTTTTTGTCATGGGGAATCAATGGCTACTTTAACGAAGAGTTAGTGGGGCGGACAGGGAGTCGCCCTGGAAGATCCCTCTCCTGATTTAACCTCTGCTAGTCTTATTCCAGAGTTTGTAAGTATTGTATTCCAGTTGCGCATTGTATTTTTGAGGAAGCTGATGGTATTTTCCTCTGCCCCATATATTTTCAGGCATTCTATTAGCCATGTGTGTGGTATCATGTCGAAGGCTTTCTTATAGTCTATCCATGCTTAGGTTGGTTTTCCTTCTCCTACTGTTCTTCATTACCATTTTGTCTATCAGGAGCTGGTCTTTTGTGCCCCTACACTTCCTTCTGCAGCCTTTCTGTTGGTGGGGGATGGTGTTTGCATCCTTTAGGTAGTTGTATACCTGATGATACCTGTTAGTAACTTCCACATTATTGGTTGGCAGGTGATAGGCCTGTAGTTACTGGCTATATTTCCCTTACTCTTGTCTTTTTGTACTAAGGATGTTCTTCCTGTGGTCATCCATTTGGGTGCTTGGTGATTGAGATACAATGCTGGAGTTTGTTCTGCTATTCGTGGGTGTAGGGCCTTGAAGTTTTTTTGAGCCAGTATCCATGGACTTCATCGGGACCTGGGGGCTTTCCAGTTTGGCATTTTCTTTAGTTGGTGTCTGACTGTGTCTGTCGTGATCTCTGTGAATCTTTGTTTTTATTCTCCCTGTTTCTTCTTCCTTGACTTCCTGGAGCCATGTTGCATGTTTGTTGTGTGATACCGGATTGCTCCATATGTTTTCCCAGCTCTTACTTGGTTCGGCTTCAGGAATTTCTGGGTGGTTGTCTTCCCCCCCCCTCTTAGTTGGCTGTATAGTCTTTCTGGTTGGTTCCGAATAGTTTTTGTTCTGTTGGTATCCCTTATTCCTGTTCATGTACCGTTGGATCTTGTGTGCTTTGGCCTTAAGTTGCCTCTGTTTTACATCTTCTATTGTGTTGTTTCCCCATCCCCTCTCTTGTACTTTGTATTTCTCGTTGAGTTCCTCCCTTGTTTTCTTGCTTCTTAGCCTTTTTTATTGCCATCTCTTTCAGTTTACTCAAGTCAGATCTCATCACCATGATTTGCTTTTCCAGCGCCTTTTCCAAGGAGGTTGCTGTTTTGGTTTCTGTTGGGTTGGTTGTGACGGTGGTGTTGGTGTTCGTATCCCCATCAGTTCTGCTACTAATCTTGCTCCTGCATATGTCAAGTTATTTGTTTCTGTGATACTGGTGGTGTGTATTAGGCCCTCATTATTTCATTGACCTCACTTGTTTTCTCCCTTAATTTCTTGGTGTTGTAGGCTTTTCATGGAGGGGATCTTAGTTCTCTCTGTATCTGGCTCCATCCATTGTCTAATCTCTACCCATTCCGTCCTCTCTGTTACTTCGTCGGTGTTTTCTTCGTGTGTCGTTGTTTGATACCTCATCCTCCCTGTCGTCTTCTGTGGCATCGTCTCTCAGTTCGTCTTCGTGTAATTCGTTGTCGTGTGACATTTCCCTTTCCAATTCTTCTCTTTCTGTTGGGGAGAGCCAGTTCTTTTTCTTTATGTTCCTTACTTGGTCTGCCAGCCTCTGCTCTGTTTGGGGGTGTTATTCCTCTCATTCCAGATGTTGACCAATCTTCTTCTATATCCTCTCTCCGTCGGGTTGCTTCTGATGTAGCATCTCCATATTTCCTTATTTTCTTCTCTTGTCCATTTCTTCCTTTTTGCCTTTGTAGCTCCAATCTCAGGCTGTTGATTACTGTCGTTGTGGTGATCAGTTGCTGGATGACGACCTCCAAGTACTGACCGCCTTCTTCCCTACAATGGGTTGAATACCTGGTTGCCGACGAGGCTCCTCTGTTGCCAGAGGTTCCATTTACGTCATTGTCGTTTATTCCTTCATTTCTTTCCATCATTGCTGAGTTTTGCTATTTAACCCATAGCTGGACCCTACCCCATCAGGGATAGGTACTCATTTACAGCTGAGTAGACTGAGGAAATTTATGGTAAAGATCCTTTCCCAAGGAATCAACGCCGAGGAGAGCGGTCACCCATCCAACGACTGACCAGCCCCAATGTATTATTATTATTATTATTATTATTATTATTATTATTATTATTATTATTATTATTATTATAGTGTTCATAAAACACGTCCGTGCCAACAAATCAGTG
>NC_061092.1:42432105-42435258 GCF_015104395.2 Macrobrachium nipponense | reverse complement strand
CACTGATTTGTTGGCACGAACGTGTTTTATGAACACTAATAATAATAATAATAATAATAATAATAATAATAATAATAATAATAATAATAATAATAATAATAGATACCCATTTCTTAGATGAATAGGGTCTTAGTTATAACTATGCACACGATTTCTTATTCTTAAAGCTTCCTGACTTTGGAATTGTACGGTAAACAACTTTAAAAATAATCTTGTTTTACTGAAATATTTTAGTTAATGTGGCATTTAGAATAATGAAAAGTGACATCTATAAAGAACTGTAATGGCAAGCTAATACTCTCTTTTGTTATAATTTCTAAGTACATGTTGTCTGAAATCGTGAAAATTATTGAAAACAATTGAACATTCATTCACGTTAAAGAAATTTACCATACTTTTAACCAGACCACCGATAAAAACTTGTCCTATAATATGGACTTGCTTTAAAATAAATGATGAGACTCTATATCAGCCTATGAATGTATAAACATAACCTGTGTATTTCAAGAGAAAGTTCTGAAATTTACATATGTTGAGGAATGCAAGTAGCCTGATCGTAATGGCAGTAAATGATATTTCCCTTTGTTTTTTTCATTAAGAAATAAGGCTAGTGCAAGGTCAACAGCCAAACTGAATATAACAAGATTTAACCAATTCACATTTACCCTCTTGTCGAACTAATTATAAAAATTATATTACACACACACTTCATATATATATATATATATATATATATATCTATATATATATATATATATATATATATATCTACACAAAACTTTGAACGTTGCAACCATATATTATTGGCACTTCCTTGTGTTCTTGTTTACTGGTAAAATATTTACCAGTGAACAGTGGCACAGAAGGACGTGCCCAAAATATATGGTTGCAACGTTCAAAAAGTGTTTTATGTTATGGATCTTTCATCTTATATTATACTGTTGTATTAAGGTAAAAGACATTCGTTTACATATGTGTATATAATTCTGTTGTGCCTTTATTTATTTATTTATTTATTTTTTATACTTGCGTTGTTCGTTTTCATTATGTTTGCGTAGCAAATTAAGAAAGTGTGTTAATAATAAAAAGACCATAGAAATAAATTATTATTATTATTATTATTATTATTATTATTATTATTATTATTATTATTATTATTATTATTATTATTATTATTATTATTATTATTATTCAGAATGTGTGCTTTTCCATTACAGAACACGTGACAATATGCTTTGACTTACTGAACAGGCATTGTCAAGTCGTAGAGCAAAAATATATACATTTTTGGTCACGGGGTTTCTTACCGAATTACTAAAAGTTTATTAAAATGCTCTTGTATTTTTTTTTTCTTTTTCAGGTAAGTG
Source organism: Macrobrachium nipponense (assembly GCF_015104395.2). NCBI lineage: Eukaryota > Metazoa > Arthropoda > Malacostraca > Decapoda > Palaemonidae > Macrobrachium > Macrobrachium nipponense. Next base: position 42,433,891 of record NC_061092.1, on the reverse strand, counting down.
CCAGAGTGGGAATGATATATGGAAAATATTTTTGCAGCAAAGAGAGGTAAGGTTGACGCGAGATGTTTATACGGCGTTTAAGTATATATGTGTATTAAATAATATATTGTAATGTACTTATACATTTACATACATATATTATATATAACATGATATATATATATATATATATATATATATATTATATATATATATATATATATTTATATATACGTGAATATGCGCAGTTTGTCTGAATATTTCTCCGATAATCCCAAATTCTATTTGATCCAGAATGACTTGAAGGTCCGTAAGACCTTTAGAACTGATACAAAGCCATTTGGGAAGCCGAGTGTCCATTTTAAAAACTTTAAATTCGATACCAAATCCTTAAATTAAATTTCAACCTTCGTAAGCTTATACATAATACATATATATATATATATATATATATATATATATATATATATATATATATATAATTACACTCTATATGTATATATATGTTTATATGGATATGTATGTATGTATGTATGTATGTGTTATGTATGATGTATGTATGTATTGTTATTTTATGTTATGTATGTAGTATGTATGTATGTGTATGTATGATATATATATATATATATATATATATATATATATATATATATATACATACATACATACATACCATATATCCATATACATACATATATATATCATATATATTATTCATATATGTGTGTAATATATATATACTATGTATATATATATATATATATATATATATATATATATATATATATATATCATGTATAAGCTCACGAAAGTTGAAATTTAATTTTAGGATTTGGTATCGAATTTAAGGTTTTTAAAGTGGAAACTCCATTTCCCTAATGACTTTGTATCGTTCTAGAAGTCTGGCGAACCCTCAAGTCATTCTATATCGAATAGAATTGGGGAATATCGGAGAAATATTCAGTCGGGCTGCGCCTGCTCACGTGAAGAAAACTAGCGTCAGCGAGCGTGTTAGTGTATTTTTTTTTAACAGCCACCGAAAACATTAGCAATAAAAGAATGATCACTCTCATGGAATTGTTTACAACAGAAATTATTGTGTGAATTTGAAAAAAATAAATAAATTTTCGTCCGCTACTTAGAGGTATACCCGTTTAGGTGAATGTGCCCGATAGTCGGTTCAGTATCATGAGATTCACAAAAATTATAGCAATTTCGTGAATTATGTGTAAGCACATTATTCTCGCTTGGGTACGATGAAAACAATGGAAACGTTTTTTATTGACTGTATCCTAAAAATGGTTTAAATTTCATATGTCGAAAAAGTAGCTGCGGTTTCATAATCATCGTCGAAATAAATTCGTTCAAAATATTATCGTATTACCCTACAGTAAATTAAGTAAAATGTTACACGTGTTGTCATATTTTTATTAAATAGGTTCAAATAGTGTATGTCAAAATTTCGTAATTCCATGCTCCATCTCCGAAACCTATCGTCTGAAGTGGGTTTTATTAATCCATTCTTTTTAGTCCGAGAAATCGTCCAAAAATGGTCTTGACTCAGTGGCTTTCGTTTCATTAGGTCTATTGGAAAGTTATTCCATAACTGATCATGAATTTTTGAGAAGTCTGCAAAATCATTAAAAAGAATTTAATCTTTTTAAATAATACTGAAATATCTTCAGACACTGTATGAATTTCATGTGAAACAGAAAATGTTATGCCTAGAATGGTCGTATAATTTTATAAAATCAGTGAGTTTTATCCCCTCAAAATTCTACTGGATTCCTGAACTACGTCCAGTATA
>NC_061092.1:42414605-42422105 GCF_015104395.2 Macrobrachium nipponense | reverse complement strand
TTTTTTCATACCTCTAAGCAAACGTGATAGGTCCTCTTAACTTACAGTTGGTCATATTGTTATCATTATTATTATTATTATTTCTTTTTTTTTTTAAGATCTTCCCTCAAAATTTGGGATGGTTTTGACATTGAAGGATTGTTACGAGAAGCCTCATTATTTTCTGTTTATTGTAATAATCGCATTTTCAGGGAAATTCAGTTTATTGAGTTTAATATTAAATATAATTTAAATTTTACTGGCAGATGAAAATTCTTCAGACCGGACCTACGAGAGTCAAGTGTTCTGACTCATTGGTTTGATTGAAGTACTAAATAATAATAACAATGATAATAATAACTCGCCCGACATAAATCGAGAATTTTAAAAAATGCCTAGTAAATTGCCTATTCTTTTATTTGGATTTTTTTACAGTAGGGTTCATGAAGATTATAAGTGAAATTGATTTAGGCTTTCTTTGCTTACAAAATTCCTTTTTTTTTTTTTTTTTTTTTTTTTTTTTTAGTTCCAGAGGAGTTTTTGCACAAACACGTTTGTCGGCATGCCACTATCTAAGAATTACAGTACTCAAAGTTTTATTTTTATTATTATTATAATTTTTTTTTTTTTTTTTTTTTTTTTTTTTTGCTCTATCACAGTCCTCCAATTCGACTGGGTGGTATTTATAGTGTGGGGTTCCGGGTTGCATCCTGCCTCCTTAGGAGTCCATCACTTTTCTTACTATGTGCGCCGTTTCTAGGATCACACTCTTCTGTATGAGTCCTGGAGCTACTTCAGCGTCTAGTTTTTCTAGATTCCTTTTCAGGGATCTTGGGATCGTGCCTAGTGCTCCTATGATTATGAGTACGATTTCTACTGGCATATCCCATATCCTTCTTATTTCTATTTTCAGATCTTGATACTTATCCATTTTTTCCCTCTTTTTCTCTTCAACTCTGGTGTCCCATGGTATTGCGACATCAATGAGTGATACTTTCTTCTTGACTTTGTCAATCAACGTCACGTCTGGTCTATTTGCACTTATCACCCTATCCGTTCTGATACCATAGTCCCAGAGGATCTTTGCCTGATCGTTTTCTATCACTCCCTCAGGTTGGTGCTCGAACCACTTATTACTGCAAGGTAGCTGATGTTTCTTGCGCAGGCTCCAGTGGAGGGCTTTTGCCACTGAATCATGCCTCTTTTTGTACTGGTTCTGTGCAAGTGCCTGGCATTCGCTTGCTATGTGGTTTATGGTTTCATTTTTCGTATTGCACTTCCTACATATGGGAGAGATGTTATTTCTGTCTATCGTTCTTTGAACATATCTGGTTCTTAGGGCCTGATCTTGTGCCGCTGTTATCATTCCTTCAGTTTCCTTCTTTAGCTCTCCCCTCTGTAGCCATTGCCATGTGCCATCGCTGGCTAGTTCTTTAGTCTGTCTCATGTATTGTACGTGCATTGGTTTGTTGTGCCAGTCCTCTATTTTGTCTGTCATTCTCCTGTCTCTGTATATTTCTGGGTCTTCGTCTACTTTTATTAGTCCTTCTTCCCATGCACTCTTTAGCCACTCGTCTTCACTGGTTTTCAGATATTGCCCCAGTGCTCTGTTCTCGATGTTGACGCAGTCCTCTATACTTAGTAGTCCTCTCCCTCCTTCCTTTCGTGTTATGTATAGTCTGTCCGTATTTGCTCTTGGGTGTAGTGCTTTGTGTATTGTCATATGTTTCCTAGTTTTCTGATCTATGCTGCGGAGTTCTGCCTTCGTCTATTCCATTATTACTGCGCCGTATCTGATTACTGGCACTGCCCATGTGTTTATGGCTTTTATCATATTTCCGGCGTTGAGTTTTGACTTGAGTATCGCCTTGAGTCTCTGCATATATTCTTTCCTGATCGTGTCCTTCATCTCTTGGTGTTTTATATCCCCTCCTTCCATTATTCCCAGGTATTTGTATCCTGTCTCATCCCATGTGTTTGATGTTGCTCCCATCTGGTAGCTTTATCCCTTCAGTTCTCGTTACTTTGCCTTTTTGTATGTTGACTAAGGCGCATTTTTCTATTCCAAACTCTATCCTGATGTCCCCAGATACAATCCTTACAGTCTGGATTAGGGTATCTATTTCCTTGATGCTCTTACCATACAGCTTGATGTCGTCCATTATTATTATTATTATTATTATTATTATTATTATTATTATTATTCTACTACTACTACTACTACTACTACTACTACTCAGAAAATTAACCCTAGTCATGGGGAACAAGCCTACAGGGGCCAATGGCATGAAGTTCAAATTTCCAAAATTTATGGTGTTCATCTCCAAATGTTTTGGAGGAATTTTTGGCACATTATTGTTCCACATGCCAACGTTCTACATAATAACACAGGACATTTCTTACATAACTCTTCTTCAAGAGTTTCATTGAATATTACTATTTCCAAATGTCAGTTTTGTGGGTATTTGATAACACGTTTAATGTGTCCGTATGCCAGTGTTGAAATGAACATTTTGTTTGGCATGTAACAGTATGTAGTACTATACATTTCTTGTCACATGCCACTACTTGGAAGAACTTATGGTAAATATTTTGTTTTTCCGATATTGTGATATTTTTAGGGTGTTATTCTCAACTTTTCCTTAACCTCATGCAATCATTTTTGAGAATGTTGTTCAAAATATATTTTGCTTACTCGGGGAGTAAGCCTACAAACTGCTTTGTTGTAGTTGTTGTTGTTGGGGGTGTAAGAAAGCTTAAAAATTTCTGAAAAAGGTGTTTCACGTTGACTTAAAGATAGTAATTTTAGGATAGGGTATTTATGATGTATTCATTAGAATGAAAATGTAAATAATAAATAATGTGCATGTTAAATTGTACAGAAAGATTATTTCAAATAAAATAGAGCGTAATTTTAACATTTTCGCTGGTGAAACAAGGAGCCTTTTGGCCGTAGAGTTTAGCACGTTTTAATTTATTTGATATGCGGAATTTAGAGGCTGTATTTCTGTTCAATTATTTTGTGTTTCCTCCACTTATAACTGAGAATATATGAACGTGTTTAATTTGTGTCCTTTTTATTGGATAATTTTTATTAATATGAGGATTACTAATTATGAGTATTGATTATGAAGATTGTTTCACGTTAAGTTAGGAATATAATGTTTGTAACTTATCCGTCAGGGGAAAAATCTTGCACGCGTCCTAAGTAAGCCGGAGGTCGAATCTAACCTTATCATATCCACATATTAGTTTTTTTTTTCTGTGAATATTTTGCTGTATATGATTGGCCAGTATTTTGCTAATTTATATATCTGGTTCTTTTTCCAGTGTTTAGATCTAAAATGCAACATTTTATATTTCATTTCACATTAAAGCTGTATCTTGGACAGGTATTCTTGAAACAAAGATTTCTGATGATCATTGCTGAAGACATGCATTAAATAAATATGCTATGGTTAGGGACTCCTAATAAATATTTTATATGAACGTGGATTCGTAATGAATACTTTATATAAGCAAAGGATGATAACAGTTATTTTCGAATGGTAAACAGCTGTAGAGAATATTATGGATTAATATGGAGTTAAAACGTTTAAATTTCTTTGAAATTTTCTTTGAAACAAAGCATGCATTTGCTATTAAGTGGTTCAATGGAAAGAGGCTTTGGCTATTTTTTTTTATTATATTTATATAGTATTTTAGGCGCATTTCTTTAGGTTATTTGCTACGACCTATCCCCGTTGCTTTGTCCTCCATTTTATTCAATACCTAATTCATGGTTCTTAAGTCCAAGATTCCTCTCCGCTGCCATTTTGTCGTATCTTAAACTTTTTCTTTCAGATTGCTATATTATACCTTTTCTCTAACATTGCAAGATTGAACTTTTTCTCTCAGATTGCCATCTTGAACTTTTTCTGTCAGATTGCTGTCCTGAACTTTTTTCTCTCAGATTACTGCGACGCCAGTAAGAACTAACAAATCATTCAATCCCAGATTGCTGTAATGAACTTTTTCTCTCGGATTGCCATCTTGAACTTTATCTCTTAGAATGCCATCTTAACTTTGATATCTCTGTAGCATGGGTGGTTTGACGTTTTGACTATGTTGGCAAAAAATCCAAGCAGTAAACTTATGTTTAGGTCGTATCAAACTGCATTATTGTTGCTGTTAGCACGGTCAGTTCTCTTTCTTTCTCGTGTTTGTGTAAGTACAGTATTTTTACTTTTTTTCTTTTTCTGTTTCAGTGATCATCAGTTTAGTTTTATCCATATGCATGATTTATGAGACTGTCCAACATTCATCTTCAAGACAGCATCCTCTCATTATTATTATTATTATTATTATTATTATTATTATTATTATTATTATTATTATTCAGGAGATAAAACCCTATCCATATGAAACAAGTCTCCAGGGGCTATTGACCTTAAATTCAAGCTTCCAAAGAATATGACTTTCTTTTGAAGGAAACTACAAAAGATAATAGATAATAAGAAACACAGAAAGAAGAGGGTAGTTATTTGAAATGAAAGAAAAGAAAACTCCTATTTAATAGATATATAACTGGAACATATAAATAAAATAAAATAAAATTTTTAAATACAAGGTGAATTGTATCTTCACTTGAAGTTTTGAGGCTGTGCTTACATGACATCCTGACCACCCCGAGATAGGCTTGTTTTCTGGTATAAATTCTGCTTACGAAAGCCTGTCTGGATAGTGGACTTTTAATCATGATATGTCTAGTGCAGTGATTCCTGACCTGGGGTCCGTGGACCACTAGTGGGTCCGGAGAAGGCCATAGAAGGTCTGCGACACAAAGAAACAATTAATATTTTATCAACTGAATATATATATATATATATATATATATATATATATATATATATATATATATATATACATACATATATATATATATATATTATATATATATATATATATACTATACTATACATCACTGATTCCCGGTCATCCTTGTTTCGGTGTTATCGATACTTCGGTGTGCAAGGCGCTTATACTTACACTTACTTTGTGCAGGAATATGCAAATATTTAATGTACTACGTTGTACTGGGTATCCAGGTATGGTAATGATCACTTTGGATTGGCTGGGGTCCTCGGCGGAGACCCATCATCTGGGGGTGGGGGTCCTTGGTATGGCCAAGTTTGGGAACCACTGGTCATGTGTCTAAAATTCAGTCTTTACCTATTCTCTCTCTTATCCTTCTCGTATGATGTTTGCCATATTCAGTAACAACAAAATCCATCTCGCCAGAGATCGTTTGACACAAATTCTCAGCTTTGTTTTGGCCTAATGAAATTAATGCTTTATTAAGTATTATGTTTTTACTATCTTTCATTGTAAAGTTAGTATTTTATTCCATGTTTACATTGTGCTTTCCATTCATATGTTTTTCATTACTCCGTAGGGGTTAGTGACGTGACCTTCCAAGGACTTCGCTGTCTGTAGATGCAGAATCTTACGAATCAATTAGTTCTTCTTGTTTTATTATTATTATTATTATTATTATTATTATTATTATTATTATTATTATTATTATTATTATTATTACAGCTGATCAAATCTATTAAGATATACAAAATATCTAATTAATATGAATATTTCTTATATGGATATACGTACACACACACACACACACACACACCACACACATATATTTGTAATATATATTAAATATATACTATTAATATATGATAGTATATAATATATATATATATTAGTATATTATATATATATAAATGTATTATATACTAACATATTATATATATATATATTATATATATATACATATATTATATATATATATTATATATATATATATATACTACTATATTATATATAATATACTATAATATATATATAATATCCTAATAAAAGGAGCCCATAAAAACACCAAAATGTAGAGAGAAAAGTACTATATTTCAGAGACTGCTGTCTCTCTCTTCAGGTATATGAATGTGAATTCATATACCTGAAGAGAGAGACAGCAGTCTCTGAAATATAGTACTTTTCTCTCTACATTTTGGTGTTTTTATGGGCTCCTTTTATTAGATGGAATTCTGTTGTTACAGAACACTTTTACCAGTCAAATATATATATATATATATATATATATATATATATATATATATATATATAATATATATATATAGATATCTATATATATATATATATATATATATGTGTGTATCTATATAATATATATTAATGGTATATATATAATATAATATAATATATATATTATATATAATATTTATTATTAATTTATTTATTATATATACATAATTATATTATATCAGAGTTGCAGTAGTCGTGTCAGTCTCACATCTCCTCGAAAAATAATATTGGCCCCGCTCATCACTGATGCATATTCCAGCTTAAAAAGTAAAGGTTGAATTTTTGCTAGATGTCAATTCGACCAACATTGCAAGCGTTGAGATTAACGAGCGACAACAGGACGACCCCTAAGAATTCGCAAGCAATTTGTCGCTCCTCCGGTAATCCACAGTTGTCGCTGTGCGCTGCGATGGTGAAGCAAAAATTTGTGACTTATTTTTAATAGAACTTGGTTTTCGATCCTTTTAAGATAATTTTATGTATTTCTTTTATTAAAAGCCTGAGAACAATATATATATATATATATATATATATATATATATATATATATATACATAATATATATATTATATATATATATATATATATATATATATATACTATACACATACATACATACATACATCATACATACATACATACATATATAGTCTTATGTATATATTCAGCTAAGGCCACAGGAAAAATAAAAGAAAGGAGTGCCAAGGGCTTTCGTCTTATTTTAACACATTTTCGAGATACACTATATACGTATGTATGCATGTATTTGTGTTATGTAGGTGCATATTCCAAAAGATATATAACTTCTAGTTAGAGTTAAATTGTTTCTCACGTATTCTAGTCGGTGAGCGGCGCGTTCTGAAATGAAAGCCATATTTACAGGGCCTATTATTCCAACACTTTATGGTTGTTGACGAATAATGTGAGCGATATAAGTACTCTCTACGTACTTGTTCCTTAGGACCTTCTAGAGCGTCGAAATCAAGAATTGGAAGGAGATTATTATTTCAAAAATTAAAAGGTGATTGCTATTTCAGGAATTAAAAGGAGATTGTTATTTCAGGAATTAAAAGGATATTGTTATTTGAAGAATTGAAAGGAGATTGTTATTTGAAGAATTAAAAGGAGATTGTTATTTGAAGAATTAAAAGGAGATTGCTATTTGAAGAATTAAAAGGAGATTGTTATTTCAAGAATTAAAAGGAGATTGTTTTTTTTTTCAAAGATTAAAAGGAGACTGTTATTTCAGGAATTAAAAGGAGATTATTATTTGAAGAATTGAAAGGAGATTGTTATTTCAGGAATTAAACGGAGATTTTTTTTTTAAATTGAAAGGAGATTGTTATTTCAAGAATTAAAAGGACATTGTTATTTGAA
>NC_061092.1:42402546-42405046 GCF_015104395.2 Macrobrachium nipponense | reverse complement strand
ACTGTGTGAGAGAGAGAAAAAAAATAATAAGAAGAAATGCAGTATAAATAATAACAGTAAAAATATCGAAGATCAAAATAATAAAAATAAAACTAACTAAAATAGTTGAGATATTATAACACCACTACTCTGGTTTAAAATAAGGTTATTACGCTAATGATAGAATCACAGATAAAAATATAAAAAGACATAAAAAATAACTAAAATAGTTACGATAATAGTATAAAACCATCACAATGGTATAAAATATAATTAAAACAATAATTATAAAGCCACGAATTTCTATAATAAAATTTAATATAAAAATAAGTAAAATTGCTACGATAACGTAAAATCATCACACTGGTATAAAATTGTTTTGGCAGATTACTGATAAAGCTACAAATATAAACGATAAAAACAAACATAAAAATAATAATTAAAATAGCTACGATATCATAAATTTATCACATTGGTATAATATGTATACATGTATATATATATATATATATATATATATATATATATATATATATATATATATATATATATATATATATATAGTTACGAGGTGCTTTATCAAAAAGGAGTGCCATTTAAAATTGGTCGAAAATGAATTGATTCTAGGTGTAGTATTTCAACATTGAAATAATAAATAAATAAAATTGTCATAATATTGGGTGCTTTATAAAAAAGGAGTGAAATTAAAATTGGTTAAAATTAATAAATTCTAGGTGCTGTATTTCAACAATAAGATAGTAAATAAAATAGTTATATTACAAAATCATCACACAGGCTTAAAACACCACATGTATAATGAACAACTTCAATATTATGCAATGGGAATAAGCAGATGCCCTTCCTCATGATACCTCATAACAATGGGGAGGGATTATGAGTCTCATGCTGATGACACAAGAGGCTTCCTTCATGTATATTCCAGTCGATGACCATTGTTGTTGCGACGCCAGCTCATATTGCCGATGAAAAATTCCTTCCTCACTTCGAGGATTTAGGTGTGATTCATTCCGAGCGTACCCTTTGGCCAGTGTTGAATATCACCCGCCCCCCCTCCTCCCTCTCTCTCTCTCTCTCTCTCTCTCTCTCTCTCTCTCTCTCTCTCATATATATATATATATATATCATATATTATAATATATATAATATATATATATATATATAGATATATATAGTATACATATATATTATATATATATATAAATGATTATAGAATGTAATGAATTTATTTGAAAGAGGGACATATGTCACATATTCAAACCTAATAAAGGAAAATATATATAAATTTAAGATACATTAAATATTTTATCAAATCATATATATCTTAAATTTATATATATTTTGCCTTTATTTGGGTTTAATATGTGATACATGTCCCTCTTTCAAAGAAGTTATTTTACATATAATCATATATATATATATATATATATATATATATAATATATATATATGATTATAATGTAAAATAACTTCTTTGAAAGAGGGACATATGTCACATATTAAACCTAAATAAAGGCAAAATATATATAAATTTAAGATACATTAAATATTTTATCAAATCATCATATATCTTAAATTTTATATATATTTTGCCTTTATTTGGGTTTAATATGTGATACATGTCCCTCTTTCAAAGAAGTTATTTTACATTATAATCATATATATATATATATATATATATATATATATTATATATATATATATATATATACTATATATATATACTATATAATATAGATATATATATATATATATATTATATGATTATAAATGAAAAAATAACTTCTTGAAAGAGGGACATTATCACATACGTATTAAACCTAAATAAAGGCAAAATATATATAATTTAAGATACATTAAATATTTGATTAAATTCAGAGAAAATTTTATATTACCATATATTATCAAAAATATTTTACCTTAGTAGAGCAGGAATGAAGATATATATATATATATATATATATATATATATATATATATATATATTATTATATAATATATATATAATATATCTCAAGACAAACAAAAACTCACACAAAACACACACACACACACACACATATATAATATATATATATATATATATAATATACTATATAGATATATATATATATATATATATTAGATATATATGTATTATATATATATAATATATATATATATATATATATATATATATATAAATAGATATATTATATATATATATATATACATACGAAAAAAACAGCGGTTCGGGTTCGAACATCCACACTATAAATATACGAGCCTACTGCTCAGAAAAACAAAAAGGCACTAATTACAATGCGTCACCATTTCCCAAATTGCACTTACATTCACAGACACAAGGCTAATCAGCCAATTAACAAACAACCAACTAATATATATATATATATATATATATATATACTATATATATATATATATATATATATAATATATATATATATATATATATATAAGGTACATATTTATATATATGTATACTTGGTAAATGTTTGTTACT
>NC_061092.1:42390046-42395046 GCF_015104395.2 Macrobrachium nipponense | reverse complement strand
TCGCTTTGATTGTAAGCCTTCCCAATAATCTATATTGAGTTACCTTGACGCAAAGGTATTCAGAACTGCGGAATATCAGAAACACTATGCTGCTGGTTTTATTCTTACGTCTAGGATAACAGTTATATTAAAATATTAGGACAATGTTATTAAACCATGTTTTGCACTTATGAACCGAATGCATGGTGTCTATCTACAGTGCACAGAATGGGTTTTCAAAATATCGAATATCCAGCGACCTTAGACTTCAATAACCTTCAAAGTGAGAATTTTTACCCAAATTTTAACATTTTTTTTAATATTCCAAGAATATTTTGTAGTTCCTTACAACTCTGTTTATTCCTTATGCGTTGGTAGATGGACCGGGCATCTTGCTGTAAGATTTTGTTAAGAATATCAGTCGAAAACGGACGAAGATATTAGACGACAGTGAGGTTGAGCGTCCGGTGGATGACCAATTCATATCCGTAGATTTGGTCGGCGACGTCGATAGAATTCTCTCTCTCTCTCTCTCTCTCTCTCTCTCTCTCTCTCTCTCTCTCTCTCTCTCAATCTATCTATCTATATATCTATTTACACGCATAGATATATATATATATAGATATATTATATACACATAACATACATACATACATATATGTGTATATATAATAATATATATATATATATATATATATATGTGTGTGTGTGTGTGTGTGTGTGTGTGCGCGTGTATTTATAGCCTACGACACCACGTTGGATTTCATTAAGTTCATAAAGGGGCCGCCTATGCATGAAAGCTAAAATCGACAAAATCAAACCAATATATCAAAATAACCTAGAACCTCACACACGATAGGTACACGTACATATCTGTAAACCCATGTAAACACATAACACATCCATTTCTTATAAATATAAAGCGAGCATAAGCTTACTTTATGCAAAGATGGATATATTAACGTATGCACTTACACACACACACAAAACAAAAAATACACACACACACAAACATACGCATGCAGCTACTCAAGTAGCACATACCAGTACCCGAACATCTTAAAAATTTTTTAGCTGAGTCACCTAAAAGCCAGGTACTCCTATTGCACATACAAAAGCTTCCGTTGTGAAATGAAGTATGAATCTCTAATACTGGAGAGACGGGAGTTTATCCTCCATTATATCTACTTACGACATTTTTTGCAACTATAATACAGCCAGCCGTTTCCACATTTCGTGCATATGTCTTTGCAAAACGGATTCCACCCTTCATTATATTATAACTCATTATAACCTCCATCGTAACCATTCCTTGTCGCCTTATTGAGACATTGCGTTCGCAAATAGATGTTATTGAAAGGACATTTGAAGCACATCTAAAATAACCAGCAATGATTAGGGCCAACACTGAATAGCGGAGTGGCAAAAAATCCTAAATGGCACTGACACTATCAAGAAGGTGACCTTGGTTGCTTACAATGCATATTTACTCGGACAGACCTACTGAAATCTATACCAGGCAATACTCGGGTAATGATCGTCAATTGCTGCTCAATATGACTCCGCTCCTTCGTCGACGATACTTAGAAATTCAAACAAAATCATAGATTCTTATTGATGAGGGATGCGTCGATAACCGGCTCCGAGAGAGAGAGAGAGAGAGAGAGAGAGAGAGAGAGAGAGAGAGAGGATTAAAAAAATTCATGCTGTACTAATATACACACACATATTATATATATATTTACATATATAAATATATACATATATATATATATATATATATATATATATATATATATATTATATATAGAGAGAGAGAGAGAGAGAGAGAGAGTGAGAAGAGAGAGAGAGAGAGAAATGCACTGTCACCTCCTAATGCTACAAAATAATAAAGTACTGTAGGTGTTAGAGGACCTTTCAATATTGGATGACGTTGCAATCTTTACTAAAGTTGTCTTTGGATTTCGAGGAAAATGCCCATAGTTCTTCCTTGTAAAAACTTCATTCTTATTATATGTATTGAAATTTGGATAATACAAATATGAAAAACTTATTTGACAGATTTTGGAAAGGGCACAAGGATTCACATTCAAGAAATAAATGCTGTCTTTATGATTGGATTCAAATCTAGATTAGCAAAAATAAAAAGAACAACTTATCTTACAGAATGTGGGGGAGACATAAGAATACTTAATTTAAAAATTAAATTGGAGTAAATGGAAATAAGGTGATTTAAAAAAAAATAGAGGTTGATGATAGAGGTTGATGATAGAGGTTGATGATATCTTTATAAAATTCAACACTGAAAATATATTAGAATCATTTATAGGCGAAAAAGGGAAAATATACACTATATTACGACCTTTGAATGGAATCCAATATAAAAAATGACCTGAGACTACGAGAACTAATTCTTCACATTTACAAAACAGAGTATACTGGAAAGAATAGTACGAACAATTATTTTACCAACTTCAAATTGAGAAACCCAAACCGGAAATGAGAAAACATAATACAAACTGAACAGACTTTGAGAAAGTTGCCGAAAAATCAATTTTTGTGGAGTGGAAGCGAAACACTCGTAATTAATGCGAGAAAATGTGAGAAAATCTTTATATCAAAATCTTGGATTAATAAAGTAGAAAAAGAATTTATATAAAAAAATTGGATCAAAACTCAAAAGAGTATGATATCGATATATCTATTATAGATAATAGAAAGTAAAACTAACAATTACTTAGGAAAGAGAAATGAAAAATATACGCATATATCCAATTATGGAACCGGAAGGGTTAAAGAAAAAAGTTATTATAAATTAAAATTTAAAAACAATATGTTGAGAAAACAGAGGGAATAGAAATAAAATGTCACCAGTCCGTTATCCATAATGTCAAAGATAATTCCTACGAACATTTGAAAAATAGTCAGTATTTAACTCCGAAGGTAAAAATGTTAGGCTTATAAATGTATTAATTTCTTAGAAATTGGAAATCCTTCTAGATTTTTTGAAATCTAATGTTAGCTTTTCAGTGAAATCACTGATCCTTTGTAACTTGTCTTCCACTAGTCGTCTTTAATCTTATCAAAAGAAAATCCATCATGACCACAGGCATAAATAAATGTAGGAGACCGAGTTATCAGCATAAGATCCATCATAACTTTAAAACTTTTATTTCTCGTAAGTTTCAGGACCAATTCTATAAAAATAAAAAATTAGCCTCGAGTGAAATGACTGACGCTTATTAACTTGTGTTTTAAGTAATGACTTGGTCACGTTTATTTTATATAAAAATATAATCCGTTATTACCATATGCATAAAGAAATATAGCACGCCAAGTGGTCAGCATGAAAATTCATCTTAACATTAATTTTAACTAAATAGAGAAGTAATCAATATAACGTTGCTTTAAAAATTAATCATAAGTCTCATCTCAAATATGCAATAACAGGATTTGATTTTTCAGCCCTACATTTTAAGCTTATCAAAGTTGAAACTTGATGACAGAAATTCTGCAGAAATGAAAAATGTATGAAAAATTGAAGAATAAAATGCACCGAAGTTTCTACGGCATAATAGAGTTCTCTGTACAGAGTACAATGCTGAATGAAACTCAGCCATGGCCCATGAAACTCCTAGCCGGAGCCCATTAAAGCTTTCAGCAACGGCTGATTAGAGGGTGGATGATCAACATACCAATTTGCAGCCCTCTAGCCTCAGTAGGTTTTTAAGATCTAAGGGCGGAAAGAAAAAGTGTTGACGGACAGACAAATAGCCATCTCAGTAGTCTTCTTTTACAGAAAACTCAAAAACCGAATCCTAATTAGAGAAAAAGTGGCTAGTTTTAGATTAGGCTGGCCTTATGCCAACAGTGAGATGTCTGCTTCAGTGTGGCAAATAGGTGTGGTGGGTTATTAAAGGATATAGATGCCTGATGGACCTCTAAAATAATTTGACTAATTATCGAAAATAATAATGATTGATTTTATTTACAGCAAAAATAACTGTGACAACAGTTTTTTTCACTTTTTATAAGCATACGAAAGCCAGCATTACTAGAGATGTTTAATGCACATTAGCATGTAAGAAATAAAAATGAAATACGTTAAGGTACTGAGCTTATAGCTAAGCATGATTTTCGGAAAAATTATGGTAAAGGCCAAAAGCCACTAGGAGCCACAAACATACAATACCTGAAATTTATGAGATGAAAATTATGAAAAAATATTGGTTATAACTTTATAAATGACACACATACAACTTTCAGGGACCTTAGCAGCTTTTTTTTCTCATGTGAAGTGTAAGATTCTCTGATATTCAGCTGTTAGTTTTATTTGCGTATCATTCGAATATACTCATCCTGATACACTTATTTCTTTTTTATGCATTCAGCAAAACACAATCTAACGTTTGTGTTTTGCCGACATTCCACTTTTATTTTTGAAGTATTCGGATACTAATGTTTCCAATTGCCAATCCGACCTCAAACCTTCCGCTTACTCGGCACTCCAACAAGAAATATGTTTTGGATTGAAAATAAACTTTTGTTGTCAGCCTCCATGTTGAAATTTCTCATTACATCCCCTTGTTTAGGATATCTTGAAATAAACACACGGGGGTACAGTTTGTTGAATTAAACATCCTGGTTAAATTGGGCTGAATTAAACATCCCACCCTGAGTAAATCTTTGTTGTATAAACACCCCGGAACAAAATATGTTGCATGGAATTTTCCAATTTAACCTTCGATCGGTCAGACAGAATCTATGATTAAAATGTGATGTATCATCTTATATCTTCCATTACCTCACTGTAGCTCAAAATTATTGGTAACATTAAGCTTATCGGCTACAACACTTCAGACTGAATTTTTTATTTGTTTAATAAAATCAACTCTGCATCAGGAATTCCAAGCCTAGTAAGTACATAACTTTTAAGCTTCAAATTAAGCTTTTTTTATATAGTATGAACTTTCACCCTTAATTTATTAGCCAAGAAATTGGTCATTAGACTTTCCTATAAA
>NC_061092.1:42375046-42385046 GCF_015104395.2 Macrobrachium nipponense | reverse complement strand
AGTTGAACGGACAAGTGAGCGTTTGGATGGGGCTGTACGAGTAGAAAGTTACAATTGAATGTTTTGAAAAGTAGGCTACGTAAGTACAGAGAAGCCCACACGAAATAATAGTGATGTAAACATAGGTGATGAAACAATGAAAATGAGGTTTATAGGGAAGTAAATGTTATGGATCATGGAAGAATAAGGAATGAGGTGAATAAATTAGAATCAGGACAAGGAAAGTAGCCGTCACTATACAGTAGTTGGGGGATTAAGATATACTCATTCGGATAAAAATTAATGAATGGAAGACCGTGAAGCACAGACACGATGGTGAGAGGCATATAGGTTACTGGCAGAGAAAACTTCAATCTGAGTCTCCGTCTATTCTTCCATTCAGAAAATGGACGATGAAAAAATGAAGATATGGTGGCATATTTGGGAAATTTTTCGATGAAAGCAAACAAAGAGCTATAACAGGCTGGGTTTAATGAATTGTTGAAGTTCTGGATCCAAAGAACAAAATGATGCTTGCTCGGTAGAAGTGGAAGCTGAGGTATGTAAGGAGTTTTTGAATGTTTATGCAATAGCTACTTGGTTGTGGAAATATTTTATATAGGGGTCTAAATTCTAAATATTTTGTTTTGATGCCACCATCCCTGTAAAAAACAAAATAATAATAAAAAATAATAATAATAATAATAATAATAATAATAATAATAATAATAATAATATAATAATAATAATAAGAATATAATAATAATAATAATCGTAAAGCTTATGGGTCATTAAACTCTGTGAAGCAAAACCTGACACATGAAAATAAAGAAAAAATATTTATACTGTGATATATATATAATATATATATATATATATATACTATATATATATATATATATATATATATATACATATATAATCTTGGAATCTTATTGATAAAAAATAGATATTTAACAACGTTGGCAATGTAATAATAATAATAATAATAATAATAATAATAATAATAATAATAATAATAATAATGTTATCAGATATATATGTTTTCACATGAATCTAAACGTTATTATTACAGATGTATTTATATAACTAATACTTCCAGCTTAGAGGGTGAGGAAAAATTTTCTTTCAGTTCTCTTGAAAACGTTTTAGTTTATACTTAAAATTTTTACAGTATGTAATGTTGTCTATTGAGAAGAAACAAATATTCTTTCTTTTTTGTGAAAATTAGTAGTGAGACTGTGGCGTCTTGAAATGTGAAAACCGGGAAAAATTGCCCTTTCCTTGAAGAAGCAATGAGGCTATTGTCATAAAAATTGCCTTATAAATTAAAAGTAAGGTGAATATTGTCTTAAAGCTAAGAGTAATGTAAATATTTAGTCTTGAGAACTTGAAAAAAAAAACGGGGAACCTAAATTATCTTGAAAGCTAATTTCATGTGAGTTTACTTGATCTGAAAAGCTAAGTAGAACTCGCTCTCTTTCTGGGCTCAGAAGAAGAATAATTCTTGTGTTCAATGAAGCAATACCCAAACTGATACCTTCAGAGCGGCTCGTACGGATGCATTGTTAGTGTGAGATGTTGTCGTTTATCAGGTGATATGGAACTTCCGAAAAGAAGCCATTATTCTTGCAAATAATGGAACAGTATACAAAATAGCAGGAAGCCTACAGAAAACATATGTAAATATGGCAGGCGGTAGCCTCGAGAGTGTCACAAGCGTACCTAAAGTGTTAGGGATTCTCCCCCACCTCATCGGAACACTAGCCAAAATAGCAGGAACTAAAAAGCCATGTTATGCAGTAGATCTCACTACATGATAGAACATTAACAGATAATTAGGAGGAAGCTTCCCCCTAAAATAAGTTCCGTTTTATGCTTGCATTAGTTTTTCTTTCTAGGACCATTTTAAAAATTTGTGTTCTAAATCTCAAGCCTTATTCCTGTATGAGAAATGATAATAGAGGTGTTGCTTAATTCTAAACTTTGAAATAAATCATCAAAATGAACTCTAAATATAACAATAACAAAGCTGATAAATGTTCGTAAGTTTACATATTCATAAAATAAAGTTTTGATAAAAACACTATTGACAGGGTCTACGTTCCTTGCAGAATTAAGCAAGAATATCAATCATCAGAAAAACCTAAAATTTTGATGCGATGACAACATACACATACCTATAAAAAAATTCTAAAATATGCCCCTATTCATTAACTGAATGAGATACGAAACGTTTATTCTAATTTTATGATTAAATGAATATGCATTAATAAAAACAGCAGTGATAAACAATTTTTCTTATCTAAATCATAACTTTGAAGACAAACTCCCAGTAACGATATTACCTAGCAAACGGCGCCATTAATTATCACCTGAATGATTTAAGAATAGGAGAGAAATTCATGCCAGAACATCCAGACACACTGAAGTCAAACAAAATTAAAGCAAATTAATCTATGCCATCTGATTTCACAACATTATCAGTTAAACATCTAAATCAATCATCTACCAACGAAATGATAGATATTTAAAGATTATATCTGAAAGATTTTTTGGTTTCATTGAAGCCCGGATTAAAGGAAATTTATAGGATTTTGTTTTTGCTCAAGAGAGCAAACTTTGGTACTTTCTTCTCTTGAGCAGCCATCAAAGTGAAGAAAATCTTTTCGTTGGACTACAACTGCAGTAAAGAAAGTCTTCCTACCGGAAAAAATCTTACTGGAAGAGGTCTTTTTCTTTTGAATATAGCTAGTTGCTCTGAACTACCTATTTACTGAACTATAACACATTAACCGCTAATATTTCAGTTGACTGCAATTCGGAAAATTTGACAAAAAGACGGATGAACAGTCCGCTTTACTTAACTGAAGACAACGGCTGTTCTCCTAAGCTGTAACTCCTGTGAATTAAGCCTTTCTCATTAAATAAAGAAATAAATGAGGTCTTTCACATTGTTAAGCCACAGACAAAAGTTTTCATACTTTTTTATATCCACAGAGATAAAAGAATTCCTTTAACCACACCAGCGATATACAACATTTTTATACAAGTCACTGACAATTACTGAAAAAGTCAATCTCCAAAATTCTACAAAACAAGAAGCATCGAATAAAAACGCAACATTTCCGGACAACTAGAAAATAAAAATGAAAATTTTCTGCTTGATGATTACCATAACTACAGCAATTTTTTTTATCCTAGACGCTGACAATTACTGGAAAAATCAATCTCGTGAATTCTAAAAAAAATAAATAAATATAATAAAAAAAATACAAAAATCGAATTCAAAACAAATTACTGAGCTTCTAAAAAATAAAAAAAAATTATCCATGCTTATTACAATAATTGTGAAAAAAGGACTTAACTAACAAACAGGAAATAATTTTATTATCTTCTGAACATTTTTTCCCTAACAGCCTTCAAAATATGTGAAGGATTCTTACTCCTAGTATAATATTGAAAAAATCTTTCCTCTGCATATAGAAGACGCTACAGAAATAACTTTCCATGAGCTTCAGTAGTTTCGAAATCATTTCTCAAAGGCTCCAATACCCTTCAGACAGTTTTTTTATGAACTACAGAACCAACATTATAAAAAGATTTCTGAAAAATGGAAAAACTTCAAGCTAAGAATAATACAACAGAGCAATGAAAATATTAGTCCTAAATATTATTATTCTTTCTAAATAAAATTCTGAAAACAAACTTCAAAACCATAAACCTATTTTTAGAGAAATAAAAAATAAGACATGTATCTTACTAACAGAGCATAAACAGTTAATAAAATGTCAAGGGAACAAGCGATATGATTTTGAAAGCATTAGCTACATAGTTCATTCTGTAAAGGTATCCTTGACGAAAGAATGAATGTTACAGTTAATTTTCTTTTAGATATTTACCAACTTACACAGAAAAATACCAAAAGGCCAAATGAATATAACGGTATAAAGAGTATATATATATATATATATATTTATATATATATATATATATATATATATATATATATAGAAATATATATCCCCATGAACAAAGTGAATATACATTTATACATACTATATACAGACATATATACAGACACATATATACAGACACAAATTATATATATATATATATATATATATATATATATATATATATATATATATATATATATATATATATATATATATATATGAAGTATGTATAAACGATATTTTATTTACACATTCACCAACAAGATAATGGAGAATAACAGGCTATCTGTATGTTATACTTAAGAATAATAATAATAATAATAATGATAAAATTAAACTGAAAATAAAAAGGTATTTAATTAATTACTTATTATTATCTTATTATTACATTATTATTATTTTATTTTATTATTATTATTATTATTATTATTATTATTATTATTATTATTATTATATTATTATCAACACCCCTGCAGCCATGATAAATGCCATCGACATCGCATAATGCGTAGCAAAATGACCAGAGCAATAGATAAACAAAAGTGAAACCATACAAGAACAATAACATAAGAATAATAAAAAGAATAATAAAAATTCCCAACAGTAATATCCCCAATAGCACAAGAAGAAGACCGAGCAATAAAAAAAAAGACCTGAATAGTAATAATGGCCGACTACTTAGATTTTTTTTAAATACATCAATAATATCATGGGTCTCTGCCTAAACCGCTTATGTATATCGATAATGTCTGGAATTCCTGGTAAAAAAAAAAAAAAAAAAAAAAAAAAAAAAAAAAAAAAAAAAAAAAAAAAAAAAAAAAAAATTTAATTGGTATTATTCATTGGCACAGAATTTAAATTTTAACTTTCGTCCAATGCGTTCAATAGTTTTATTTCTATCAGCGTAAATTATGTCTTTATTATTGTACTTGAATACATTCAGTGAATAATAAACAACCCCTGAGTGAATATTGTAGAATAATTAACGCGCGCACGAATAACAAATAGAAGCAAACATTCGATATTAAACTGACTAAGGCATACGTAGCGCTAAGCTCGACCTAAGGGACAGGGGGGCTGACCATCACAACGTCGGCCATTTTGTGCGGTGCTTTCAAGCAGCCCCCCTTTCCTTTCCCTTTCTCACGCTCTCTCTCTCTCTCTCTCTCTTTCAGCCTCTCTCTCCCTCTCCCTCTCTCGTCTACTCTTCTATTCCTCCCTCGTCGTAGCATCAACCCCTTTATTGCCTCCTCTCTCTCTCTCTCTCTCTCTCTCTCTCTTTCTCTCTTCCTCCCCTTCTCCGGGTTTATCGGTGTATTTCTCCGTTCCTTTACGCTTATGTTTGGGTCTGTTATCTATTTTGTTTTCGTTGCTGTTGACAGTCCTTTTCGTTCGCAGGTTCTGTTTTTTTTTTTCTTTATATGGTTACATAATTCTGTTTTCACAGATGTCCTTGCAACGTTTTTCTTTTAATATATTCGGTTTATAACATACTCGATTCTATCAAAACTGATGTCGGATGGGAAGAATTTCTCTCTCTCTCTCTCTCTCTCTCTCTCTCTCTCTCTCTCTCTCTCTGCACATACACACATATATATAATATATATGTGTGTATATATGTACTCATATATAAATATCTATTTTTATATATACACACAAATATATAGATATATATACACCTGTAAATAAATATAAGAGTATATATATGTATATATATATACATACATACATATTCATATATATATATATATAAATTATATATATATATATATTATACATATACATATACATATATAATATATATTATATATACTATATATATAAGTATATATATGTATATATGCATACATACATATATATAATATATATATATATATATATATATATATATATATTTTTTACTTCTCTCTCCCTCCTTCCTCTTGCGATGCACTTTCTCGTTTTCTTTTCCTCATTTTCTATATAATCTTGATGATCATCTCCCTCCTCGTCTTAGGGGAATCCTCACCCATGTTCTCCGATTCTCATTCGTTCCCAATTCTTTTTTCAACCTTCATTTCCTCTATTTATAAATATCTATTACTGGTTTTTTTCCTTCTTCCACTCCATCCCATTTTTGTTTTATTTCAGCTACGTTTCTCTTTAAAATAACCATCTAATTATCTAGTTCTTCTCTTCTTTTCTCCTCTCCTCTGCCAAGTTTTCTTTCTTGAGACTTTTCTCCTTGTGTGCGTGCGTCTCCGTTTTCTTATTCAGTATTAAATCTCTCTCTCTCTCTCTCTCTCTCTCTCTCTCTCTCTCTCTCTCTCTCTCTCTCTCTCTCTCTCATTCACTTCTTCACTCTCTCTCTCTTCAGTGTGCGATGGTTCGTCATCGCTACAGCATCAGTAGCTACATGCTAAAGGTTCTCTTCAAATATGAGACTGAAATCGTTCAGCATTTCAGTGAATTATTATTGTAATGATTTTATTATTTGAGCTTCACTTTTTAAAATAATTTTCAGCACATTTGCTACTGAGGTTATTATAATGCTACCATTAATTTCGTAGCAATTTATTTCAAAACTGAATAAGTTTTCTTTCAAATAAAATATATATTTACACTTAATCTAGTTCGTTTCATCTATTATTTTGAATAAGTTATTCAAATTCCTTCCATTTCTGTTTTTTTTTTTCAAATAATCACAATCGCCATTTTTTATTATCGTATCACCATGTTCCTATCTTCTGGTAAATATAAAAATTAATTTTTGAATGGGTAAATTAAATTTCCCATACCCATATACTACTTAATATTTATTCATATTTAAAAACCTAGAAAAATATCTAGGTCTATAAATGTCATTATTGCAATCCTTGTCTCTCAAATACTGAATATTTTTGAAATCTGGAGGTATTGCAAAAAAAAAATTATTTTAAATTTTTAAAATTTGGAGGTATTGCAAAAAAAATTATTTTAATTGACATGCCAGTATATTTTTTCTTTCCTCTTGAATATTTGAAGAATAATAAAAATAAAACCTCTAGACAGGTTTTTTTTTTTTGCCAGTCTATTTTGAAAAATCGTAATGCCATTCAGTAAATTTATCGTCTACCTTTTTTGTTTAATCTATCCTTATTTTTATTATTTTTTTGTCTCATATAATGTAGAATGATTTTTTCTAGACACATCATCTAGTAAGTGGTTATTAACATTTAACCAAAATAATTTAGTGTTGCCAGCCAGTCCCAACAATTACTTTCAAAACTTAAGAATATATTTTAATAAATACAAAAACTAACGGAAAAAAACAAGAATTTCAACTTGCATTAATACAGGAAACTTGAAAAATTTTTAATTGTTTGTAAACAGTAAAAAATACTTTTGCACAAAAATATATTTATTCCGAATATAACAATGTTCTAGGCCAAAATAAAAATTAAATACAAATTTTAAAAAAAATGTACCGTTGCTTGTAACAATTATATATACAATGTAGGGGTACGCACACATACAATTACAAATACATATGCATTTTAATGCTTCATCTGTATACGGCTTTTAAAAATATATACAGTTGCATAACATATTATTTAAAAATAGCGATACACACACATACTACACATATATATACACACTACATCACTACACACACTACACATATATATATATATATTATATACATATATATATATATATATATATATATATATATATTATATATATGTGTGTGTGGTGTGTGTGTGTGTCTGTGTGAGTCTATGTGTATATATATACATATATGTGTACACATATTGTATGTGTATCCACGTAGATTTTATTCGGTTATTCGTGTCATTCATATTTATTACATGATACTTCCCAAGATTCCAATAACAATTATTCTCTGTTATATTCCAGACTTACAGTTAAACTATAATGATTTTAAATTATTAAATAATATGACCAAAAGACTTAGCTTTTGGTAAACGATATTTAGGCTTGAAGAAGTCTTATTTTTCTCGAAAACTAGCGGAGTTCAGATAAATTACATTTTGTAAAGCCAGCAAAGTTCAAATTGATTATTGTTCCGAAACCAGCGGAATTCAGATAACTTATTTTCTAAAAACCAGTGTAGTTCAGATAAATTATTTTTTCAAAACCAGCAGAGCTAAGTAAAATATTCTTAGTTTTTTCAAAACCAGTGTAGTTCATAAAATTATAATTTTCAAAACAAGCTTAGCTCTGATACATTTTTTTTCTATTTGAAAACCAGTAGAGCTCAGTGAAATTGTCAATTTTTTTTCAAGACCACTGGATTACAGATGAATTATTCATTTTCTTACCTAAACAAGCGGAGTTCAGATAAAATTATTTTTCAACAACCAGCATAGTTCAGAAAATTACATTTCATTTTCGAAAAGTAGCGGAGTTAAAATAAGTAATTTTCTGAAACCCAGCGGAATTCGGACAAATTACTTTTTTTTATCAATGCCAACGACTTTTAGTTAAATCAATAATGCCTCATAGCTATATCTATGAAAACCATTTTTTTTTGATATGACATAAACAATGTAATTTTCCATCATAGCAAAAGTAGTTTCTTACCTCCTATTGCAACGGTTTCTTACGCTTAGCAGATTATTTCAATGATACATAGGCAAGGAAAGGCAAACATAGGGTATAAACATGCCCTAAACATACTGAATGCAATACTAATCACAATTTTTTGGTTTTTATTGTCCAGCGAAACATCGGCAGCAAGATTTCGCTTATACTAAAAGATTATCCAGAATCTGAAGATCAAAATAAAGAATAAAATTAGGATGAATACATATATGAATACATATCGGTATATATATATATATTTATACATATACGTAATACACAACACACCAATATATTAATTGTCACCAACGAATATACATCTTATATTTATATAGTAATATATATATAATATATATAATAATAATATATATATAATATTTATATTATTGAATACCGGATTTCTTAAATCCTGAGGAAATAATGTCAACTGAACCTATCCGAGTCACTCATTTTCTATCCATCTATAATATATACTGTAATATATATAAGTCTTATCACATACATCGAGCTACAAATGTCCTTTAATATCTAATTCACTTTACCTCGGAATTAATATATTTTTTCATATATGCTTAATCGAAGGGGAAGGGGTTTCAATAGGCGATAATAGAATTGTGGAGAGCCCAGGCGCGAACCCAGGACACCATACAAATCCAGGAACGTTAGTGAAACTTTTACTGACGTTTCCTGGATTTGTATGGTGTCCGGGTGGGTTCGCGCTTGGGCTCTGACAATTCTATTGTCGCCTAATAAAAAAAATTCCCCTTCTGTTAAGCATATTTGAAAATATATTAATTCCGAGGTAGAGTGAATTAGATATAGAAGGACATTTGTAGTTCGATGTATATATAATATATATATATATATATATATATATATATATATATATATATATATTATATAATATATATATATATATTATATATATATATATATATATATAAATGATTCGCTCACAAATACTTTATTTCCACGTGATTACCATTTTATGGATGATCTCAAATCAATCAAACTTACATTCATGCAGTACCTCGAGATGTCCATAAAAAGACTTAGGAAATGAAAGCACACTTTTTATGTCCTTTGTCAAACTAATAAAAAAATCTTTGTTACATAAAACCTGGTGATCCTAAACTGTCCTAAACTTCCTCTTGAAATACCTTAGACTTTCACTAAAATCCGATTAATCTCCTAGTGCTTTTTAATTTAATTAAATTGTTCAAAACTATTTTTAAACACGAGTTGTCTATATCTAAATAAGGAGAAATCACTTTTGAATTACCATTACCTCTCTTGATATTTTCAGCCTAATCCCCTGACTCCTATGATGTCTTTATTGTAAAATAATCTCCTAATGCTTTTTAATTGAATTAAATTGTTCAAAACTATCTTTAAACACGACTTGTCTTTATGTAAATAAGGAGAAATCACTTTTGAATTACCATTACCTCTGCTGATATTTTCAGCCTAATCTCCTGACTCCTATACTATCTTTA
>NC_061092.1:42365046-42372546 GCF_015104395.2 Macrobrachium nipponense | reverse complement strand
TATAGTCATAAAATATGTGTGTGTGTTTCATATAGTAGCGTATTTATTCGTATAGAAGTAGAAAACATTTGACGTCCAAGATCTCCGTTGTATCGATAACTTTTCAAAGATTTCAAAATCCCGTCATCAACTGCCTATTAATTTTTTTTCTTTCTCCAACTGCGTCCTACAAATTTCTACTCAGTTCTAAACGTTCACAATTGCCTGAATTGCGATTAATTTTGCCAGTATAATAATTCCATTATACCGAAATCCTCTTCTGGTGGTTACTGAATCCCTAGACTAGTTTCTTTCCCAATATTCACTAGGCGTCGGTGACCCTAACAGTTGTAACGCCGCATAAATCAGTCAATAGGATTGTGATCCATCCAGAGACTGCTAAGTTGCATAGGTAAATTCTAAATTTTATTTGAAACAAATTCTTACTATTTTCAATTCTGTTGTCATTTTAAAATACATTATTAGATCAAACATTTATCATTAAAATGCAGCTCGTCTTTACTACTTGGATACAGGGCGCAAATGGCCAAAGTCTTTGCAAATCCATATCATAATAAAGGCCTTTATTTTTTTAATCGAAAAGTATATTGCCCAAAATCTTTTCTTCATTTACCTACGTCATTTACTTTTTCTATTTTCTTAACCCATTTCTCGGTTTTGTCATTAATTTTTTTTTTTTTTTTTATAATAAATGGCCTTTTTTGAGATTTATTTTTCATCAGCATGTTATTCAATTGTCATCCCCTTTTTGTAATACTTACTTGGACCAAGATCTGTCAAAAGCATTTACGAAAGTACAGTCTTTATGAATTTCTTTTCTTGTTTTAAAAGGATTCGACTTCTATGTCACTCCATGAACTATCTGTTGACATTCTGTATAAGCTTAGATTCCTTTTACTATCGGTGCAAACTCCGCTTAATTATCTAGGAATATCTATTCTTGAGATTTATCCCATATTAAAGAACGTTTTATGCTGTTGAAAATTCAAGCAGACAACAATGTTTTATTTTGTTAAATCGAATTTCACGTGATATGAGAATTACCATAACAGCTTCATTTTGCATGACATCTCGTCAAATCCACTCTTTTAATGGAAAAAATTTATGATATTCTTCATCAGTGTTTTTCCATTCTCTTAGTATACCATAGTAGTTGTACTTGTTACTTTTCCAGAATCTCAACATGAGCATGGTCCTGTTTAATTAGTATAATTCTAGACGGTTTTCCCAGGCTTCCAGTATGTTCCAGTGACACTATAAACCTTTTTTCCAAGCTTGCAGAATTACCTTGAACAACTGCGAATCTTTTTTCAGATAATCTGCGACTTCTACTATCGCTGAAGACTCTTTCCAGAATCTCGGCACTCCCAGAAACTTTGTGCACTTTACTTCCAGAATTTCTGTATGGAATTATGGACCTTTCCATAATCTCCGCATACTCCAGTTTCTGCATGTAATTATGGACCTTTCCATAATCTCTGCCTATTCCGTTTCTATATGTAATTATGGACCTTTCCATAATCTATGCATAATCCGTTTCTACCAGTAGTTATGGACCATTCCATAATCTCTGCATATTCCGTTTCTGTATGTAATTGTAGACCTTTCCATGATCTCTGCATATTCCGTTTCTGCATGTAATTATGGACCTTTCCATAATCTCTGCATGTTCCACGCGTTTATGCTTCCAGATTATCCGTTTCTTTGCAGCACCCTGGTGTTAATACTATTGAAAGTCCAGTTTTAAATATAGTTTAATTCTTTTTATTAGAACAATAGTCAATATTTCCATGTTCAAAGACATGCATGCGCCTAATGACCATACTCTCATGTTAATTGTGAATATAATGATAATTTATGATAATATAAGCATATGAAAATACATGCAAAAGTCCAGGTTTTTTTTTTTATCTACACATTTGAAATTAATAAAATATCTACAATAACTCAAGTTTCTTATTTTTTCTCAGAGGATATCTTTTCTCTAATTATACTTGATTCAGCTTCTCTCTCTCTCTCTCTCTCTCTCTCTCTCTCTCTCTCTCTCTCTCTCTCTTCTCTCCTCCTCTCTCCTCTGCTCCTCTCTCTCTTATATATCTCTCCTTGGCGCTTCTGCAATCATTTGATGCTCAATACCTTCCTTTTTACTTCTGCTCTCTTCATTGCTTCTTCAATAATTTGCTGTTCCATGCCTTTATTGGTTCAGCCTTTATTAGTGTTTCTTCCGGCATTCGTTGTTTCCTGCCTTCTTTGTTGCTTCGGTCTTCATTAGCTTTCATATTAAACATCTGTTTTCATGCCCTCTGCGTTGCTTCAGCTTTCTTCGGACTTTCTTATGTTGCTTAAGCCTTCTTTAGCGCTTCTTAATCTTCTGTGTTGCTTCAGCCTTCTTTAGCACCTCTTTTATTATTTGCTGTTCCATGCATTCTTTGTTACTTCAGCCTTTATTAGCGCTTGTTCAATAACATTTTGTTCCATGCATTCATTGTTGCTGCAACCTTCTTTGGTGCTTCTTTTATAATTTGTTGTTCCATGTCTTCTTTGTCTTCTTTGACGTTTCTTATATAATTTGTTGCTCCATGCATTCGTTGTTGCTTCAGCCTTCATTAGCGCTTCTTCAATAACATTTTGTTCCATGCATTCATTGTTGCTCCATCCTTCTTTGGTGCTTCTTTTATAATTTGTTGTTCCGTGTCTTCTGTGTTGCTTCAGAATTCTTTGGTGCTTCTTTTATAATTTGTTGTTCAGTGCTTTCTTTGGCTACTTCAGCCTTCTTTGACGCTTCTTTTATAATTTGTTGTTCCATGCCTTCTTTGTTGCTTCAGCCGTCATTGGCGCTTATTCAATAACTTGTTGTTCCATGCCTTCTTTGTTGCTCATTCTTTTGGCGTTTCTTTTATAATTTGCTGTTCCATGCCTTCTTTGTTGCTTCAGCCGTTATTGGTGCTTCCTCAATAAAATTTTGTTCCAACAATTCCGCGTTGCTTCAGCATTCTTTGGCGCTTCTTCAATAACTTGTTGTTCCATACCTTCTTTGTTGCTTCAGCCTATTTATCGACTAATTAATTCAGGATTTCATTCTTCGAGGTTACAAATTCGTTGTGGTTCATCCATTCCAGCCTCCATCATCATTCTTTGTATTCTTATACTTTCCCCAGTTTTATCATAATTCTGGCTATTTACCGCATCCATTCAAGATTACATCTTCTTCTTCTTCTTCTTCACGTTACTTCATCCCTTTTAGTATCTTCATCACATTTTCTTGGTCGTATTTTGTCAGCTTCGTATATTTTACTTTTTTTCCCCGTACATGTTTTGTCATTCTTTCTTAGTTGGTTTACCGTCATTTTTTAATTCTCCCTCTGCGCTTTTTCCCAGGCATTTTTCATCATTTCTTCGTTTTAATTCTTTCCTTTTCACTTTTATTCACTTTCTTATCCTCTCCTTCCCTTTTCTGACATGCAACATGACATCTTTCATTACCGCGCAATCCTAAACTCTCAAAAGTCACGGGACGTATTTCTTCAGACGGTTCCCAAGAAACGGGAGAAAAGAATGAGAGAAAGAGGAAAAAAAAGTGAGAGAGATGGAAATGAAAAAAAGATCCATAAAAAAATCACTTGTAATAGTAGCGTAAAAGGGGTGAAGTGAATAAATGAACGTAACGAAATAAGACTGAGATTTAAAGAAAAAAAATAGTAGTAAGAAAAGGGTAAGGTAAAAAAAAATAATAATGACTATACACGATGCGGTGTGTGGGTGAAGAAGACTAGCGATTTGAGGAAGAAGTAGAAATACGAGAGAGAGAGAGAGAGAGAGAGAGAGAGAGAGAGAGAGATTTATACGATGCGCTGTAAGGCATCTCATCATAAAAAGCATTGAGAGAGAGAGAGAGAGAGGAAAAATATAATTACATAAACTTAAATGCTATGCAGAGAGAGAGAGAGAGAGATAGAGAGAGAGAGAGAGAGAGGAAAAATTATAATTACATAAACTTAAATACTAAGCAGAGAGAGAGAGAGAGAGAGAGAGAGAGAGAGAGAGAGAGAGAGAGAGAGAGAGAGAGAGAAATGTATACAATGCGTTGTAAGGCACCTGAATTTGAAGAACATTTCGATAAGAAGCGAGAGAGAGAGAGAGAGAGAGAGAGAGAGAGAGAGAGAGAGAGAGAATGAATAATTAAGACGTTCATGTAACTTTGATGTTCTTGCATATTCTCATTCCGGAGTTTATCGGATAAAGATTGCTTCTCTAATGACCAAAGTTGAGGCGCTTGGATTCAATTCCGAGACGGAAGCTCAAGATGGCCATAAATTCTCGATCAAGAAAATCCAAAAAAAAAAAAAAGAAGAAGAAGAAGAAGAAGAAGGAGAAGGTGGTTTGATTTCTCACGATCGAGATGATGTTTTTACTAATGTTACTGTTACTGGTCTCTCTTATTGCTCCTTGTACAAGTATTCTGTAGCTGAAACTAACAGAATGCTGGAGATTTCTATTAGACGACCGAAATAAAAGAAAAGAAGGGTTTCCTTTCTCCCTTTGTGAGATGCTGTTGCTGTTACTGCTCCTTGTTGCTACTGGTAATGTTGCTGTTATTGCTCCTTGTTGCTACTGTTATTGTTGTTTTTACTGCTCCTTGACGCTGCTCTTATTATTGCTGTTACTGCTCCCTGTTGCTAATGTCACTGTTGCTACTGTTATTGTTGCTGTTACTGCTCATTATCGCTGCTCTTATTATTGCTTTTACTGCTCCTTATTGCTACTGTCACTGCTGCTACTGTTACTGTTTCTGTTATTGCTCCTTGTTGCTACTGTTACTGTTGCTCCTGTTATTGTTGCTGTTACTGCTCCTTGTTGCTACTGTTACTGTTACTACTGTTATTGTTGCTGTTACTGCTCCTTGTTGCTAATGTTACTGTTGCTGTTACTGCTCCTTGTTGCTGATGTTACTGTTGCTGTTACTGCTCCTTGTTGCTACTGTTGGTTACTGTTACTACTGCTTGTTGCTACTGTTACTGTTGTTGTTACTGCTTCTTGTTTATAATGTTAGTGTTGCTACTGTTACTTTTGCTGTTACTGTTACTGGTCCTTGTACGCGTATGCTATAGCTCAGATTAATAATCAAGGGTAATACCTACTTGACGACCAACTCGACATTTTCGTGATCAACGGACGTACAAATAACGAAAGGAAGAAATGGAAATTGAATAAAAGATTGAAAATAATGAAGACAACGGTTAAACATTACTTAAAATATAGCAAAATATAAAAAAAAATCATCTTTGCCCTGCATGTAACAAAAATCGTATCTGTAACCATATACAATTTTGGTCGCTGTTGCCTATAAAAAAAATGAAAGAAATATTAACCAAATTATCGAAGAATCAAAAAAATGAATTCTGTATGAGAAGATGAAGTTCTGATTACTTTACTGATGGGAATGAAGTTCCTGATATTTCTAATGAAGGAAATGAAGCTTCTGATGTTTTTCCAGAGGGGACAATGAACTGACTGACTTTCCTTCTGCGGACAAATGTCAATTACTGTCTTTTTTTCTACAAAAGGGAAAATGAAGTTCCCATTCTAACAGAGGGAGATGATGGAGTTCGGATTTACGTCTGCGGCGAAAAATGAAGGTTACGATACTTGCCAATATTTTTCCCGGGGATGAAAATTAAGTTGTTTTTTTTTTTTAACGTGAACAAAAATGGAGGTTACGATACTCTCCTATTTTCCCCGAGGGCGAAAATGAAGTTTCTGATTATTCACGTGGAAAAATATGAAGGCTACGATACTTGCCAATATTTTTCCGGTGGGTGAAAATGAAGTTTCTGATTATTCACGTGGAAAAATATGAAGGCTACGATACTTGCTAATATTTTTCCCGTGGGCGAAAATGAAGTTTCTGATTATTCGCGTGGACAAATATGAAGGTTACGATATATTCCAATATTTTCCCCGAGGATGAAAATTAATTTGTTTAAAGTGAATAAAAAATGAAGGTTAGGATACTATCCTATTTTCCCCAAAGGCGAAAATGCAGTTTCTACTATTTACGTGGACAAAAATGAAGGTTACGATACTTTCAAATATTTTTCCAGAGGAAGAAAATGTACTTTTAAATATTTAGCAGGTGAAAATGAGGTATCAATTATTCTTCCGGAGTGAGAAAATGATAACTTTCTTATATTTTATGAGGCGAAAATGAACTTAATGCTTGTAAATGCCGACAAAAAGCAATGTTACGATACTTTTCTTCATTTTTTTTTTTTTTGTAACTAGTCGAATAAGAGTTTTACAATTTGGGGGCGAAAATATATGCTTGGCAATTTGTGGACAAAAATAAAGGTTATATTAGAACATCATGATTTTTTAATATGGAAATTAATGAGGGTTACGATACTTTCGAACTAATAATTGTTTATATAAGTAGAAGTAAGGAAAATACTTCTCGTATAGTAAAATATGTCAAATCCAACAGATACAACCTTACAAGATAAATCAATTTTTTTTTCAGGTAAAATACCTTTCAAATATATATATATAAATATATATATATATATATATATATATAGAAGATATATATATATAGATATATTGTGTACTTTTAAAAGACATGCTTTCGAGTTGAACTTGCAGGAAATGTTAATGAAAATAACGGCTTTAATACTAATGATAATAATAATAATAATAATAATAATAATAATGATAATAATAATAATGATATATTATTATTATTATATATTATTATTATTATTATTATTATTATTATTATTATTATTATTATTCTTAGTATATTATTATTATCAAACTGTTTGATCAGACCACCGAGTTACCATTCTTAAGGCTCATCGGCTGGAAAAGAAGGTCTTGTTCTTAATAAATATTCAGATCTTCTTAATAAATAAAAAAAAAAAAACATTAAACAAATTATATCAACGCCCGGATAAACTAAAAATGTTCAAATTATTGATAGAATTTCTTATAGGGATATGTTCTTGCATCTTATTTTGTTGTTATTGGAAAACTGGACAATAGCATAAATCAAAGTTCATTATTAGCAGTTAATGTCCTGTATTCTGTGATTAGGCCATTTTAGTTTACTAATCAAACCCTTTTTGGTCAATTCGGAATAGGTTAAAACTCCCTCAAACATAACCGAAGCATTTTTAGAACCTTATGGAAATTAAACATGAAGAGATAAACTTTCAGAAAAGAATTAATTTATGCCTTATGAAAGCGCGAAAAAAAAATTATTCTAAAATTATTAAATGAATCCAGACAGATTTGGTACACATGCTTAGGTAACCATCTTGGTAAGAATGGGTATGGGGATAGCAACTTCATCCATTAAACCAAATAATACTACGGTAACAAATAACGAGAATCCAACAAAATGTGTCATTATGTAAAGGAAAATCGAGTATTTTAGGGAATTATTATGAATCCAAAGTAACAACCAAAGTGAATAAAGTAAAATTTCCAGCATGCTAGTACTGT
>NC_061092.1:42345046-42357546 GCF_015104395.2 Macrobrachium nipponense | reverse complement strand
AGAAATCAGTATAAAAGTCCAAAAGTCTGAACAAAAGGATATACTCAGAAATCCCCGGTAAAATAACAGGTATCAAGAGCAGATTCAAAAGGACAGGTCCCAGAAGTCAAAAGGATATATAAAAATTCAGGACAAAAGAATGGACATCAAATGTAAAGCCGAAGGATAGATATTATAGGTCACTACAAAAAACAAAAAGAAAGATAAGTGTCATAACAATGCAAAACGGTGGCTAAGATCTATAAATATACTCAGGAATGAATTAAGTCTGTGTGCTGAAGGGTTACAGACTTCAAATGACTCTGGTTACCTCTGTAGACGCACACTGGCGATAAAATTTGTTACTGATAGGTTTGGTTGACTGGCGGCGCCAAAATTTTGGTAATCGATACGGCTGCATTATAGTTAGAAATAATTTTTAGTAAAAAAAAAAAATTGGTCAGAAATATTTGCCGAAATAATAAACCAATCAATATACTTCATTCATGATACTGTATATATGAAAAAACTAGCCTAAATTAGCAAAACTAACAGGCTATATCTGGATGTTCATTTAGACAGGATAATTTGTAATCCGAATTCAATTTGGCATCACACCAAAAATCGCCCTTCGAAAGAAAATGGAAGTTGGGGACTGTTTTCTTCTCACCGAAGGGGTGTCTAACAATAATTCTATATAATCATACCGAGGCAAAAAACTAAGGGAAGTCCAGGACTTCGAATTAAACCCACCCAAACAGAAGCATGAAAACAAGCTGTGTCTGATGTCTGGATGGAAATACAGAGCTGTGGGACTAGGGATTACATCATCAAAATTCACGCAGATATCGTCTCAGTACTCCAGATACTACACAGACGAGGGTCTCCAGAAGCAACAATGATTTCATCGGAAATCGTCGACACAAGAATAAAACAGTTTAGCAATCTCGGATGCTGATGGTGATCTATGCTGAGGAAATCAACAGGGATGTGAAAGACACATGGAAGCGGTTGCAACAAGGATTTAAGGTTACAAATGAAAAGTGTTACAATGTTAAGGACGTGAATATTCGTCGGTAGTTAAGGGGCCATTTTCCATAAGAAACGGATAAAATCCCGAAAACAGAATCTTTCATTTGTGAATGAACGTAAAAATGATGCATGAGCAGTCGTTATGAACTTTGAGAACAAGAACAGGAAAGACACAATTGACAACTGGTGGAGACAATCGGTTTTGACTTAGTTTTAGCTAGAAAATGCCACCACGGGCTCTTGCGTCTAAGATAGAGCAATCCTTATAGGTGTGCAGTAGAAGCTGATGACAACTGACGATGCCTGTAATGACAAATTCTCTTTATGTGACGCATTTTATAAAAATTGTTTCTTTCCTACCTCAGAGGGGAGGGTACCAGATACCCAGACGTCAGTCTCCTGGATTTCCTGAAGTATTTGGAGAGGAGTCTGTTCCAAAATGCCCTTCTCCACCCTGTTAGTGACACACCACAGCCAACTAACCACCACGTACTTAAATCGCTTCTTAAGAAGCCAGAGGGACAAGAGGATTTTAATAAACGCGCCAGAAGTGTTCCGTTTCTCCAAAGAATCGAACAAGTTGGGGCATTTCGGTTTTGAGGAAAACATCCAAATCGTGTGTTCGAACATGTGGGCACATTTTAATAATTAATATGTATGTATGTATGTATATATGTAGTATGTATGTATATATGTATGTATTATTATATAATATATATATATATATATATAATATATATATAATCCTGATTGTCTCAAAAGAAAAAAAACAAGGTATTCAAATTTATTGATTCGCACACGATGTCTTCAGCAAATTTTTGAAAGTTTGGATAATAAATAGATATATGCAAATCATTTTATTAATATATATATATATATATATATATATATATATATAATATATATATATATATATATATATATAATGCCCCGAAAAGATGAACGTTATACGCGTGTATATAATATTATATAATATATATATATATATATATATATATATATACTATATATATATATCTATATATATCATTTGCATAAATCTATTTATTATCCAAACTTTCAAAAATTTGCTGAAGACATCGTGTGCGAATCAATAAATTTGAATACCTTGTTTTTTTTTCTTTTGAGACAATCTGGGAAAGATTAAAAGGCTGTAAGTAATTATTGTAAATTTGAATAGCCTGTTTTATTTTATTTATTTTTTTAGATAATCTGGGAAAGATTCAAATGCTGTAAGTAATTATTTTAAAGTTGAATAGCCTCTGTTTTTTTTCTTTTTTAGATAATCTGGGAAAGATTCAAATGCTGTAAGTAATTATTGTAAATTTGAATAGCCTGTTTTATTTTCATTGAGTAACTAAAGAATAGTGACAAAAATACCATTATGTTTAGCTTCTTTAAAACCGAATAAAGTCTATTGATTCTAGACATGGAATTTAATATATATATATATATATATATATATATATATATATATATATAGTATATGTATATATATATAGTATATATATAGTATATAGTATATGTATATATATATATATATATATATATATATATATATATATATATATATATATACATATATATATATATATATATATATATATATATATATATAGTATATATATATATATATATATATATATATATATATATATATATATATATATATATTACTTGCAGGAAGCTTTCCTGAATTGATGAAACAAGATATTAACGATACATTTTATCCTTCAAATAAAAGATTTTTACAAACCTTATTTGAGGTACGGATTTACAATCAAAACCTTGTGTCACAAAATAAAGGTTGTCGACATTGAATGGGACACGATGACCCTATTGTGGGTGGAGAGGGGGGCGGGAACCGACATGGTGAACTTAAAATATAATGATTATGCGACATAGTAATTATAAAAATCTTTGTAGAATTTTCTCCCATATGTCTATTTGAAAATAATAATAAAACACCTTCAAAATATAATACCTTTGAAGTCGTTGCGTAACAATACGTCAAAATATCATGATGACTGAGATGATTCACGGCATATTCCGCAAAAATCCGTCAAATTTTCCATCTTCATCTTTGGTTTAACATTGCTTATTGATTTCTGGACACTGAAGAGAAAATTAAGGTTTTCATACTTGACAGTTTTTCTGAAATGCACAGACATACATACAAATATTGAACAAATATGCATATAAATACGTATAAATATATATATATATATATATATATATATATATATATATATATATGTATATATTATATATATGTATGTATGAATATATAAATAAATTTTATGTAAATATACGTATTATGTGGAAGTAACTAATTTTATGTGTATCATAATACTAAATCAAATTTCCTACTAAAATTAACTGAGGAAATGGGAGACACATCAGTGTTTACGAATGGCAAAAGACACATGTCAAATAATCAACGTTAATTACAGCAAACATAAAAAGCGAGTGACCGAGCTTCGAATATTTAAAATCATTTCACCATAAAATCGGCAGAGACCATTAACTTTTATCATTCCTCCTAATTGCTGTAAAATGTCACTACAGCCTTACAAAATACGACGCATGTTAGAAAGAGAATGGGAGTTCACTGCAATCACCAGCACAGTTATAATTCCTGTTGCGAAACTGTGAACTAAAATTATGTTAAGATATTGGACGAATAACTAATACGTTTTATATGTTTAAGTAGGTTTTAGATACATGTACATGTCTAATGCATATATATATATATATATATATATATATATATATATATATATATATATATATATATATATATATATATATATATAAACGTGAAACACGTACATGAACTTGTCACTCTATTAAAATCATGACATCGAAAATAATTAACTATTGGAGGGTAATTTTTCAGTATCATGTTTTCCAAATGTCCTTATGTCAAGCCATTAAAAACTTACAATACAGGTCAGCAAATTAGTTTGTAGCGTTGAACTGCATTATTCCAAGAATTAATATGTAATACCCTGGAAATATATTTGTATCATTACAGCCAAACAAATTGTGCTTATTTTCATTCGCATTTTTATTAAATTCCGTCAATGTTTTCGTTCACGCATATTTTACTTTTAATTGAAATGTTTATTTGCATTTTCAACAAATATACCAAAGGCCTTGCGAGATTCACAATACCTTACGTATAATAATTTCTTTAACTGTAACATTTCCTTGTAATATCTGTACATTGTACCAGTTTATACATATGTATACACTACATACATACATATGCTTTCTTCTCTCTCTCTCTCTCCTCTCTCTCTCTCTCTCTCTCTCTCTCTCTCTCTCTCTCTCTATATATATATATATATATATATAAATATATATAGATTTTATACTATATATTTATATATACATATATAGATTATATATATATATATAATCTATATATAGATTATATATATATATATACACATATATATATAATATATATATATATATATATATATATATATACATACATACACACACACACACACACACACACACATATATATATATATATATATATATATATATATATATATATATATATATAATAACAATTCTAGGTAATTAATTTATATTCATTCAAGCTACACATTTTCACATTTTCATATATGCTACCACAGCAACAGTCATATCTACAAAAGGAACGTAAAATATATCAAATCATTAAATACATCTTATATACATTTATACATAATTGCATGCATTATTTAGAGGACACACCATCGCAATTTCCTTAAAAAAAATAACGTGCATGTCATTCCACAGTAAAATGAGGCAAAAATTCTCTATTATTTTACGCCGCAAGAGTTTCATTAAAACCTCCACATGCTATTTCGCAACAATAATGCACAGAAAGAGGATGAAAGATTTGTCGACATTTCAATCATTTTCTGAAACTCATTATACCAGTTCACGAGAGTAATTTGATGGCAAATGCCCACGAGTCACTCCCTGTTCGCTCCGCAAATACCAAAGTATGAAGTCAATTGTAAATTGACAAATAAACATGAAATTATATTTATTGTCATGCGGCCAGCTGCAAATACGAGTAGGCCAATAAAAAAACTCTAAACGCAGCTTGCATGTAAAATCGACATTCCAAGAAAAATAGAAAAAAAGCATTCTATAAGATTAAAAAGTGCCAAAATATGAATGAACTAAGTTATTAATTGTGATAATAAAAAAATATGGACAATTTCATAGCACAAGAACAACACGGCTAATAACTTATGTTGCGAGTGAAGAATTTCATTATAAAAATGAATAGCCGTTAAACTTAATTAAAAAAATGTTCCGGAAGCACAATATGCATGCATATGTTAAAACTGAGCTTAATAACAATCAGCGTTTTATATATGTATATATATGTGTGTGTGCGTGTATGTATATATTTGCCATTAATGTGCATAACAGAAAATATGTCCGTTTATACATATCAGATGGTATTAATAAAACATAAACAAAATAAAATAAAAGCAAATAGGAATAAAAGAAAATCTTCACATAAATAAAAATAAAAATCAATGAGATGAAAATAAAAATAAAAAAATATCCAAAAGAGGAAGACAAAATAAAACCAAAGGTGATAAATAATATTAAAATAATAAAGCAGGAAAGGAGGGTATAAAAATTAACAGAAAATTATCCTTATTAGTAATTAAGAGAATTGTTTTGTTAAAACAAAAAGAATAAAAACAAGGGAAATGGATAGTAAAATAGATCACCACATAGCCTATTATATCATCATTCAGCAACGTTTCCTCCTCATTATACAATTATATGTCACCATCATCACTGTAAATGGTGGTCATCAGTCGTTATGACATCAGGCTACCACCGTTACAATCATTCACGAACATTCACCACATCGTTTTCATCGCTATTCAGTCATACAGTTTCTCATTGCTTTCACTATCATCATTGTAACCATTCTCATCATCATCATCATAATCAAGAAATATTTACTATACTGTATCAAGTCATCACTGTCATCACCATCAAAACATCATCATAAACATCAGTCTTTAATATCATCATCCCTTATCATCATCATCATCATCATCAAGCAACATACCATAACAAGCTAATACAATCATCACCATAATTATCAGGCTTTACTATCATCATCAAAGTTATCATTATCATCATCAGCCTTCATTATCACCATCCGTTATCCTTATCATCAAGAAACTTACAATTACAATCCATCATTATCATCACCATCATTGTCAGGCTTCATTATCATCATCATCATCATCAATATCATCATAGACATCATCCTTTATTATCATCATCAATATCACCAGCATCAAAAAACATAAAAACATAGTATAACAAGCCATCACTATCATCACCATCATTGTCTGGCTTGACTAATATCATCAGGATTCACTGTCATCACCATCATCAAAATTATTATTATCACCACCAGCTTTTATTATCATCACTTCTTATCATCATTATCATCATCAAGAAACATGCCTTAGTAAGCCATCACTATCATCACCATCATTGTCTGGCTTCCCATCATCAGCCTGTATTATCATCACCCCCAATCATCATCATCAAGAAACATACCAGAACAAGCCACCACTATCATCCCCATGATTGTTAGACTTCACTATCATCATCATCACCGCTAACACCAATTCGCTATAATCATTCATGACCGGCGCTAGTCTCAACTATCATCACAATCGTTAGCCTTGTCAAACATCATACGTCATAATGAGCCATCGATATCATCACAACCACCTTCAGTGTTATCCCTTCTCATCACCATCATCATCATTATTATCATCACTATCGTCATCATGAGGCAACATATCATGAGCAATATTCAATTACTTCTCGCATTTAATCAGACCCCTTGTGCGTCGACCCTCTACGAGTTTAAGTAGAATAATAGTATTGGGAAAAACAGAAATTATAAGACTAATTAGTTCGTTCTCATTTGCTTAAATTCTCTCTCTCTCTCTCTCTCTCTCTCTCTCTCTCTCTCTCTCATGCAGCAATGCAAATAGGCGAGATAAAATGGCTGCCTTGGACTATGTTGCCAGACTAGCTTTTGATATGAAGGGTATTTGCATGCAAATAAATACACATTATATATATACTATCTATCTATCTATCTATCTATCTATCTATGCATATATATATATATATATATAATATATATATATATATATATATACTTACATATATATACATATACATAAATAATACACACATACACACCCTATATATATAATATATATATATATATATATATATATATATATATATATATACATCGAGCTACAAATGTCCTTAATATCTAATTCACTCTACCTCGGAATTAATATATTTTCATATATGCTTAACCGAAGGGCAATTTTATTAAGCGATAATTGAATTGTCGGCGCCCATACAAATCCAGGAACGTCAGTGAAGATTTTACCCACTCCACCACCACAAGAGTGGGTAAAAGCTTCACTGACGTTCCTGGATTTGTATGGTGTCCTGGGTTCGCGCCTGGGCGCCGACAATTCTATTATCGCCTAATAAAATTCCCCTTCGGTTAAGCATATATGAAAATATATTAATTCCGAGGTAGAGTGAATTAGATATTAAAGGACATTTGTAGCTCGATGTATGTAGATGAATCACGGTAATGTGATATGACTTATATGTTTTATATAAATAATATTATTATATATAATATAATATAATATATATATATGTATATATATTATATATATATATATAATGTGCTAATTATATATATATTATATATATATTAATATTATGTACTATTATATAGGTATAATATATATATATATATTAATAAATAATAATATATTAGTAGTGATATTATATATATCATAACCAACTCCTGAGCATTTTCACTTGTAGGCATTATAATCCAAACAGGCTCCTCATACGTTTATGATATAGGCCATGTGCAGCATATTACATTATTTGAGATATAAAACAGGTATTATTGTTCTGTTTTCTCTTGTTATGATCACTGAACCTATATGGAAAGTGTCTGATTTTTTTTATTAAATCTAATTGCTCATATGGCTATGATAAAGCATTCACTTTCCAAGGTCTCCGAATTGCAGTCGATGTATATATATATATATATATATTATATATATATATATATATATATATATATATATATATATATATATATATATATGATATATATATATACACACACATATATATATATATCATATATATAATATATATATATATATATGTATGGTTATAGTATATACAATAATATATAATATATTATATATATTATATATATATTATATATATGTATATATATACAATTTCTTTTTTATATTATATATAAAATTATATATTATATATAATATATATAATATATAATATATT
This sequence comes from Macrobrachium nipponense, assembly GCF_015104395.2. NCBI lineage: Eukaryota > Metazoa > Arthropoda > Malacostraca > Decapoda > Palaemonidae > Macrobrachium > Macrobrachium nipponense. Next base: position 42,349,110 of record NC_061092.1, on the reverse strand, counting down.
ATATTATTACTTATTACTTCTTTTATGTTATTGTACATATTATTTAACCTTGCATTAGATACCCACTTGCATCTGGTAACATCCTGTATCTACACTCATCAAGGCCTAAGTCTAGAAAAAAAAAAGTAATTTTTTTGACAATTTCTGCCAGCATGTTCCAGCAGAATACCTGGAGAACAGGACAAAACAAATTAATGCATTTGAATCTAGGCATTCCTCATGTGATACTATTTAAATGATTTATGAACTAAGTCATATGGCTATGATAAATGGGAATCGATGAACAACTGATGATTTGTCGTCAGGATAACAAACAAAGACTCTTTTAAATCAAAATATAATGTTTGGCCTTGGAAGAGGTCTATTCTCGTCTGGCTGCTATGGCATGATTGTTGATCATGCATCTATTGCAACTGTTTTTTTTTTCTCTATGATTATAGGTCGTGTATCTAAGGTTGGTGATTGGGAATTTACAGATCTTATGAACATCGACAGTTTATATCAACACTGATACTCCAGATTACGTCTTATAGATGATCCTATAGCTAATGTCACTAACGTACTTATTGTTGACCCTATACTGACCAATATTTACTTCAGTAGCTTTCGCCAATTATCATGTACCTGTTACAATTAATCTTAAATATAATGTCACAAATCCTGCTTCTACTGAAATGATCCATTAGCTGTTGTCATCTATCCTGTACTACTGTCTAAGATGCTGTCTTCATTGTCTCCAAATCTGTATCTGTTATGAAAGACAACTGTCACTCACCATGTATATACTGTAAGCGATCCTGCCATTTATTTTGTAGCCACTGTCATAGAACATTTGGGTCTGTAGCAAAACCGCAGTAACCGTGTTTTTATTGGCATCATTGATAAAGTATCTACTGTAAGTTACTCTGTATCTACTCATACTGACCCTTCGGGTATCGTCAACATTAGTGTAAATTCTGTCAGTTATCCTCCGATTTTGCCCTCTATAATTAGTTCCACTGATTCTGAACCTAATGTCTATGGTACTATAACTACTGTCACATGAATCCTGTAGCTATTTTGATAACTATTTTATCTATCATTAGTGTTCTTGTTGGTGATCCTAAACTGAATGCATGTGACCATGGATCATTAATCAATGACTTTGTAGAACTTCTCACAGATCCTGTAAAAGCTGTCAATGATCGCACGTGCAGTTACTGAAGATGACTCGGATTATTCAGACAGTGGTCCTAATATAATAACCACGAATAGCAACTGGAACTGAAAGAACATGTGCACCTACGTAGACTCAGGCTCCAATGTTTATTACACAAATAAACACGATATATATATATATATATATATATATATATATATATATATATATATATATATATATATATATATATATATATATATATATATAATATATATATATATATATATATAGTGTGTAAGCGTACGTGCGCATGTGTTTTGGAGTTTACTTACATTACATACATTTTACCATTTGAAATGATCGATAATCACATTACCATATTATATATGCAAATGTTTATAGTAATACTCAAACATTGTAAACATACACAGACGCATAAACATATATAAACATATAATGTATATATATATAATACACACCATATAACATACATGTAATGTTTATGTATCACATTAATATAGGTGCGAAAAGAAGCAGAGAAACACACATATATATAATATATATATATATATATATATATATATATATACTATATATATATATATATATATATATATATATATATATATATATGTATGTATGTATGTATGCATATATATATACATACATATATGTATAATAATGAATATATATAATATATTATATATATATATTATATATATATATATATATATAAATATCATATATATATAGATAATATAATATAATGTATGTATGTATGTAGCATATATAATACATTAACACTATATGGATATATGCAATTATATATTATTATATATATATATATTATATATATATTCCATGGATATATACTCATAAATCATATAATATATAGTATATATTATATATATATACTATATATATAATACTTATTATAGTAATACTATATAATATACACGTGCATGTTTGTGTGTGTGTGCGTATGCATTGGCTGTGAACACATGCATACCATCAAGCAAAATGCAAGCGATGCCCAAAAAAGACCAATTTACTTCATCGCATATTCCAACGAACACATTGTTAATTAGCTTATGTCAACCTATGCAAAACAACGGGAAAGCAAAAAATCTCGATGAAAAAAAAATTGAATAAATAAGAGGTTCACTAAAAGGGGGAGAAGAGTAATCGGTCAGTGGCTTCATACTGAAAGCGATAATGATAATCAGGACGATAATCCTTATTAAAAAAAATCTAAGGACGAAATTAATCTTTGCTTAGTTATTGATGCTACGTTAATTATGCCGGGGAGAAAAAAAAAGTAATCGCGGACAAAAGCATCAAAAGTTTCATTATGGAAAATGACGCGTTCTGGCCCTCTTCATAAAATGATTACTTTGGGAATAAATATCGCCGAGAAAATTTGGAAAAATTCGCCGGGCGGTAAACATCAAAAGAGGGGCTACGCTACAAAGCCAGCGACATCCCATTGATGCCGTAAGCTTCACTCTCCTTTTTTGAGATTTTTTTTTTTTTACATGTTTATCTGTTTTCCTTTACCTTATCCCGGTAATATTCGAGGAAGACGCCGAGGACAAGGTGTAGAGATATGACTAAAGGGTTGGATGGAGAATATGAAGCAAAAAAAAACAAAAAACAAAAATAAAATAAAATAAAAATAAAATAAAGAAATGAAAAATACGACAGAAGTAGACAGCACGAGAGAGGCAAGAATATTGTCAAGGCAATAAAATCAGTTTCTGTGACCTATTATAGGCCCATTTTTTAATACGAAGCACGATAGATTGTGAGGTATTTGCGGTAAGTTTTTAAAATGTTTAAAACAAAAATCATCTACATGAATGTATCTTTTTTAAGACTTGTTTTCTAACATTTATGATCCGTTTATAATTAGCAAATAAATTATATAATCTAAGCGCACTTTTCATTAAAAACGAGTAACTGAAAAAGAAGTAGAAAATCATGTAAAAAATAATCCCTTTGAGTTAATAAAAATTCAAAGGGTCCTTTAAGAACGGAAAAAAACTAGAGATACTGATCCAAATAAGCAGACTTTATGAACACACTTTCTTACTTGTCAACTAATTATTTTTTTCGGTATTTTACTATACTATTCTTTCTGTCTTCTCTTTTCTTTTTTCTATAACTTTTCAAAAATTAGCGTAATAGTAATAATAATGAAAACTATATGTATATAGTATATATATGATAATATTAAAACATATCAAAATATACCTATACATGTAAATATTTACACACACACACAATATATATTAAAGTATAATATAATCTATATTATATATATATATAGATATATATTATATATGTACATATAATATGATATAAATATATACATATGTATATATATACATACATATATATATATATATATATATATATATATATATAATATATATATATATTGTGTGTGTGTGTGAATTTTATCACATCACCGTGAATCATATGCACTCATTAAGCTACAAATGTTCTTTAATATCTAATTCCGAGGTAGAGCGAATTAAGTATTAAAGGACATTTATAGCTTAATGAGTATATATTATATTTATACTATACATTCGAAGAACGCAAAACCAACGGCCAATATTCGTAAGTTGTAATGAATACTATTATGTTTACGGAGTAAAGAGTTCCAGGAATAAGACAAGTTTTTGATGAGTTTACAATAAGAGTTTTTCTTTGCTAATTATACATAACTTTTGTTTGAGTTTAATCAGATAAGTTTAATAGATATTGTTTACTCGGCAAGGAAAATATAAAATAATTGTACATAAACGTGAATGGAATAAGGGTAAATCTAGCCCTAATTTTAGAGTGAGTAAACGACCCCACAAGTTGTAATAGTATGAGTAGTAAGAGTAAGAGCATATATATATATATATATATA
>NC_061092.1:42285046-42295046 GCF_015104395.2 Macrobrachium nipponense | reverse complement strand
CAAAAACAGAAGAGATTAGTTTTTGTTTGAAAATACTAATGGACGTGACTTTTTCGGGTGTAAGAAGTGCAATTAAGACAGAAAAACAGGAAGACACCATGAATTCATTGGATTAAAGATCCTATGGTATGGTGGCGACAGTGATATAGTGGCAGACAGGATTTATAAAGTATGTCTAGACGAAGGAAAGGTTCTGTAGGAAAGGGTAGAGGAATAATTTCACTGTGTAAAGGATAAATGTTTGAGAAATATTTCATATGCAAACGGTAATAAGTACACCTATGGAAGATGTACAGAAGGATTTCGAAATGAAATAGATGTCGGAAACTGACAGAGAAAAAGAATTGTGGATTTGAACAAGGAAAGGGGTATACAGACCAAATTCTTATAATGAAACCATCATGTGAAGCAATGTGCAGTGCGTTGAGCATGTATGGTGTAAAAGATGTGTTGATAAGAGAGAATAAAACTTTTAATGGTGGAAGTGATTCATGTGTTAGAATATTTAGAAAGAAGAATTACCGGTTTTGTTTGAAGTTGAGTATGAGACAAGTGTGTAAGGTCATCACGGATATTTGAAGTCTATATGGACAGACTGATGCAATACGTCAGCGAAAGAACAGCAGAAGTACGTTGACTAGCATTAATTTGAAAATTATTCCGATTTATATAAGTTTTTGGACTAAATATAATGGACGATGCTGCAACGGTAGGAGCACAGCAAGGATGGTGCCATTAAGAGTGGAAAGAGACCTCGACAATGTCTGGAAGTCAAACCAGGCAAGGATGAAGGGACTGTTAGGTAAATTCTTATATATATATATATATATATATATATATATATATATATATATATATATATATATATATATATATTATATATATATATATTATATATATATATATATATATATATATATTATATATATATATATTATATATGTATATATATATATATTTGAACCCAAATGTAATAATTCACTTAAGCGTCGAGATGAATTTTTACCATAGTGCACGACGATGTAAGAAAAATAAAAAAGAAGTAAAAAATGCGCCGAGTTTTCTGTACAGCGTATAATGCTATATGAAAATCTCAGCCACGGCCCATGAAACTCTAAGTCACAGCCCGTGAAGCGTTCAGCCACAGGCCTTTGACGGCCTGTGTTGTTGGCACCTATAACGGTGCCAGATGCACGATCAGGGCTAACTTTAATCTTAAATAAAATAAAAACTTCTGAGGCTAGAGGGCTGCAATTTGGTATGTTTGATGGACGCAGGGTCCACAATCAACAAACTAACTTGCGGCCCTGTAGCCTCAGTAGTTTTTAAAATCTGAGGGCGGAAAGAAAATGTACGGACGGAGAGAAAAACAGCCGTCTCAATAGTTTTCTTTTACAGAAAACTTACAAAGTTGAGAAATATGGAGACACATCAAAGATGAATATTGTAGATAAAAAGATAGAGCAACTGTTTTGATATGGTTGGGACACGTGGAAAGAATGAAGAAATACAGGCTGGTGACAAGTGGATATAATTCTCGAGTGTAAGGAAGGTGGAGGCGAGGAAAACCTAGAAAGCATCGCAAAGATGATGAATAAGAGGTTTAGGAGAAGAAGGACCTTCAAATTCAGTAGGTACGAGGGTGTATATAACAGACGTGAATGAATGGGATATAGGTTTTGGAGGGTTTGCCGTGTTACTGATGGGCTCATGATGTGGATGTATTCTACATAGGCCGTTCTTCCAGGATTCTACAGTCAGATGAATAAACGCAGTGAGAATATGAGGACGTTACAAGAACATGTTAAAATAGCTAGTGGTTAGCGCAGTGTCTTCTGAGGCGAGATTAATTATGCGAAGAGAATGAAGGGTAGCATGAAAGAAAGCATCTTATATGGCATAAAACTTCCATGAGGAGGAGGAGCAGAAGTAGGAGGAGGAGCAAGAAGGAGAATGAGACTATCCCGACTGGAAACCTGATTAAAAAAAAAACAACTAAGAAAGCAAGAGAGTAGGTCTAAGACGATACGTTAAGTGGTGGTGTGAAATTAGGAATGGAGTTTTCTGCAAAAGTATATGCGGTGGCAGATGCTTTCAAAGTTTTCTGGTCATTTTTTCCCTCGTCATTGATTCTTGATGCCCTCAATGTTTACAGAACACAGCACTCTAAATATAAATTTGTATAAAGAAACCTTGTTTCGATTTTTTCCACTTTACGCGCAGAGAAATCGCTAAAACTGCTGTTTTCCAAGGACCCCATTTATTATGCAGGTTTGTGTCTTACTGACAATATATATATATATATATATATATATATATATATATATATATATATATATATATATATATAGATATATATATATATATATATATATATATAGAAGGGAAGAAGATCCTGAAATGCATTCAGAGAAATGGAATATTTCTGAAATCTTCCCAATTCTTAATATACTAAATTTAAAAGAAAACAAGCGCAACGCAAATTAAGTATTGACCTAGAGCTATATAAAAAAACTATATAAATTGATTATTTCCTGGGGTGCTACATATCACTCATATGCTGATAATTGATTAAAATGAACTACAATAAGGTGCCCTGATATTTTTTTCTAATAAAATGATGCGTTAGATGAACTGCAAAAAGTACACTAGACATATGCCATTCTTTGAGGAAACGAAAAAACAAAAATTCTCCTTTTCTATAAGGAAGATGACAAGAAATTCACTTGACCAAACATAAACATTCTTATCCTTACAAAAAATAACAGGAAATTAATATTGTGAAAATATCTTTATATTTATCAGCAGGAGAAACTGTATTGATTGTTAAGTATATATGGATAAGGGAAAACCATAGCGTTTGTGTTACAAAAATAGGATCTTCCCTAGATAGTGACTCCCAACAAAGTTCGGGGGTCGTTACCTAGGACTAATATTTCTTGCGGTCATTATCTTTATGATATTTACAGTCCTCTGTTTAAGTTTTTACGGTAATCCACAACGGGTTTGTACTAAACACGACGCAAAGATGGATACATACCGGGTTAAAAACCCCTTGGAAGTTTATCTAAGAAATGAACCCCAAAATGAATAAATAGAAACTCCAAAGCCCAGCTGAAGGCTTCAAAGAACGAATAAATCAAGACCCAATGAAGACATTTTGATTATTTTTAGGAGCTTATCAGTTCATAAAAGAAGGAATTTTGATGATCTACTAAATAAAAGTTTTGTAGGATTCTGATAAGTCAGGAATCAACTGGTGCCCGCTGTGGTTATTTTTCCATAGAAGAATGTTGTGGCCTGCGGTCATTTTGAGTTTTCTATTCGTGCACAACGGTGTAATTATTTTGAGTTTTTCATTGAAGAACCTTTAGTCGGCCAACTGAGCCGTAGACTGACAAATTCTGCGGACATTTTGAGCCGTACAAAGTTAATGAATGAAGGGGACATTTGTATTTTTGAGTTTAAATAGTTATGCAATCATTTTAATAGTTTTTTAACCCTTAATAGTGCAATAGCATCTTGACAACGAACAGGAAAATTTAAATGCTGTCACGGGAAAATATTAGAAGTTATTCAGGACCGCAGAGAGTAGTCTGATAGTTTTCACGTAATTTTTAATATGGAAATTCTTCAAGACTTACAGTTTTCAAAATACTACGAATCATTCGTGAAAATATTTCAGTGGCTTTTATAGAAGTTGTGAATTATGGAATCACAGCATAAGGAAAGCATTCTCGGCGAATTTATGATTTACGAAAAACATGAAGCGAGATTTATGTAAAATAAAAAATGTACGAACAGAATCGACGGTACATTAGGAACCAATCTGAGTTACAACAAACCTGAGCCACAATGATATCTGATCACAAGTAATTACAAAATAAGACCACTGAAAGACAAATCTTAAACGCAGGACAAACTTCAAAATAAGAAAGTTATCTTGAACACAAAACCAGAGGAAGACAGTGAATTGGAACACTACAGAAACATATTTTCCAGTAGATGAATACATGAGAAAAGTATGTCCGATAATCAGCACTTGACAAAATGTTATTTTCCTTAAACAAGACACAGCGAGAGTGATACTGATGGCATTCTATTTTTCGAAAGATGCACTGCATGTACAAGAGCAAATAAAAAGAAAAAATTCTATAAAGACAAAATATAATCTTTGAACAATATCATACATTCTGACAACGAATTTTCTTCGCAATCTGAGAAGTAATCTCTAAAGCTTACAATGTTCTTGGGAAATATTCTTACACACTTAATGGGAGAAGGGATAACTTAAGGTATTTCATTCATACAATGAATATTATCCTGACTATATACAAACATATTGGTGACGATGATGGCTTGTATAGACCCAAAAGGAAAAGTTTTATTAACCAGTTTTACAAGCGTCTGAAACCAGATTATTCATACTAACTATATAGTAATAATAATAATAATAATAATAATAATAATAATAATAATAATAATAATAATAATAATAATAATAATAATAACAAAAGCACTACCTGTTTCAACTGCATTCAGCTTATACAGTCTTTATTTTTCTTATATCAACAACTAGAATAAACAGTAATAAACTGTTTTCAGTAACACTGCCCTTAAAAGGGTAAATCGGTCCAAAATATAATAAAAATGAATAAAATGATTTTAATAAGCAGAATAATGTACTAAACTTATTTCTAACAATCCAAAACGGCCAGAAATCTATCTGCTGTTAAAATGTCACAGAACGGAAAACCCAGACATAAATACGAAGAAGAAAAAGGAAGAGAATAGTTTCAACATTGACATAACAGCTCTTAAAAAATTTATTTCTAAATCCGATGGAAAGTTTATATATATATATATATATATATATATATATATATATATATATATATATATATATATATATATATATATATATATAATATATATACAGGCCACGAAAGAAAAATAAACAACGGAGTTTCTGCATTTATTTTTGGATTTATCACGTTCCAAACTTCCGTGATTCAGTTATGCACATTAATATACACACACATATTAAATACAAATTATATATATATATATATATATATATATATATATATATATATATATATATATATATATATATGTATATATATACTTATATACATATATATGCCAATATGCAGATGTATATGTGTACAACAAACACAGACATATATACATACATACATACATACATGCATATACATATAATGTGTGTGTGGATATTTACTAACTGATCGACCATCTCTCATTGTTCATAAAGATTTTAAATGAGGAAGTTTCACCGTTACCTCCAATTCATGTGTATCTAAATCTGATCATTTCAAGGCGCTGTTCATTTTTCTAAGATTTTTTGCAATGACTTCGGATTTAAATATTTTTCTTTCGTAAAAGTATGAAGTACTGTTGAAATAATTGTAAATTTAAACCACTATTAAGAAAAGTATTGCTTTAAGTCTAAAATACGGTTGAAATAATTGTACATTTGAACCAGTTTCTAGAAAGATATTGCTTTAAGTCTACAATATGGTTGAAATCATTGTAAATTAGAACCAGTTTTAAGAAAGGCATTGCTCCAAGTCTAAAATATGGTTGAAATAATTGTAAATTTGAACCAATTTTAAGAAAAGTATTGCTCTAAGTCTAAGATATGGTTGAAATTATTGTAAATCTTAACCAGTTTTAAGAAAGGTATTGGTTTAAGTCTAAAATATGGTTGAAATAATTGTGGATTTAAAACTATTTTGTGACAAGTAATACTTAAAGAACCAGGATATGATTGGAAAAACCACATATTCATATATTTAGTACAAAATATTGCTCAAAGTCTTTGGGCACTGGGGAAATTATTATGAGTTTAAAAATGATTTTGTGTACTTTACAGTTTACATTCTTTGAGTACTTCTGAATTCATTGTAGATTTAAATGACTTAGTTCAAGGTGTTGCTTGGAATCAAAAGGTATTTTGGCATTCATTGTAGATTGAAATGATTCAGTGTGAGGAGTTGTTATTAGTTCCAAGTTATTTTTCTACTTTTAGATTTAAATAATTTTGTGTACGGCGTCCCTTAGTCCCAAGGTACTAATGTTACCATTCAATGTAGATTTAGAGCAATTGGTATGCGGCATCGTTAAACTCACTGCATACCTAAGTGTTTTTTCTTAAAGAATGTCTGAAGAGTCATAAGACTATTTGTAGGTGGATTTTGTTATACTTCTGTCATTTCTTTACCCATCACTTAAGGATCTTTGTGTATTATGTGAGATGTTGCAATTGTGTAAAGAAACTATTCCCACAACAGCAAACGTGAGTTACAGCCACTTTCATTCTGGTAATTTTCTAATTCTTGACTTAAATTTCGGCAGAAGGCAAATAATCCTTTCAAAGAAGTTTCCGTTAAAATGATGTATGCACTGAAAACGAATCACAACATGCGGATGAATGAAAAATCTGGCGATTTAAGTTTGGAGGTCTAGTAGGTATGCATGTAAATAATTTTTTTTAAATATTTTATATATTAAATGTTTATCTAGAATTTATGGTAAAGAAAAACTCTGGTGATCTAAGTCTCCAGGTCTAGTAGGTATGCATGTATATAATTTTTTTGAAATAAGTGTTATATATTAAATGTTTAGCTATAATTTATGGTAAAAAAATAATATCATCATAACTGTCATAATGTATGGACCAAATATAGTTCAGTTTAGGTTAGGTTAGAATACATGGGGAAAAGAAATTCGGGAATGGCGTAACAATGATAAAAGAAGTTTTGGATTTTTCTGAATTTTTGTTACAAAATTTAAAAAATCTAATAGATTCATCAAGGCAAAAGTAATTTACGTCATTCAGGGAGTAGGAATTGTAAATCATGAAGCTCTTGGTTCAATTATAAGCCTTAAATGTTACATTACGAGGACTGGCACGTAATTGATAAAAAAACCATCAAGGAAATATAGTAAAGGATTTAAATTCAAACATGTAATCAACCTGAAAAAGTAAGGCCTTTGTATCTCAACTAAAGAAAAATTGCAATAGCTGTGTTAAGCAAGAGAAGAGGAGAACCATCTTTGAAAGAGTGCTGACAACTACATATGTACGTGCATAATATTGCATTAGCTGTTTGAGTATACTGATAGTAACAGTATTTTCGATAGAGGGCAGAAATGCTTTAGCGCTTTGGCATGTCATACATAGCGTTTGATTCATTAATATTAATAATATCTAAGATAAGGATGATGGCTGCATTTGCAAATGGCGGCAGTACATACAGGGTCGTTTGAGCACCAATAATAAGGATCTATATTCTTGAAAGGCATCAACATTGATAGTGTTTCTCCTTGGAAAGCATTTGTTTTTCTTTCTGTGTGAGCAGCTGGTTAAGTTAGATAAAAAATAATCATGTGAAGAATGTCTACCTTTAGTTGCATATATATGTGTATTAGATTTATTTTTTTAATAGGTTACATACTTTAAGGTACTGGTCTATCCTTAATGAAGTTTAGTGCCTATGTTTAAGTGATTAAGATTATATTTATAACTGCAGTTTTGGGATGGTTATAAATCAGGAATATGTATATAAATGTAGTTATTCATGTAGGTGTGGTCATATATATATATATATATATATATATATATATAAATATATATATATATATATATATATATATATATATATATATATATGACCACACCTACATGAATAACTACATTTTCGACTGTGCCATTTCGAACAAATGCATCAGACAAGATAATTTTTGTGGTCGTCTTCCTGAAACTCTTGCTTATTTTATTGGAGTCACATACAAACACATTATAATCAAATCAAAAGAAAACACAATATATCTTCCATGATATATCGTTTTAGTGCCACTGAAAATAAATTACAATTAATATAATATATATATATATATATATATATATATATATATATATATATATATATATATAATATATATATATATATATATATATATATATATATATATATATATATATATATATATTAATTGTAATTTATTTTCAGTGGCACTAAAACGATATATCAAATATGGAAGATATATTGTGTTTTCTTTTGATTTGATTATAATGTGTTTGTATGTGACTCCAATAAAATAAGCAAGAGTTTCAGGAAGACGACCACAAAATTATCTTGTCTGATGCATTTGTTCGAATGGTCACAGTCGAAGCGCAGGATTCGCAGATTTTAGATCCATATTAAAACCCCGTTTTACGCCTTTGAAAAATAATACCAATTTCAGAAATGCAACCACAAATTAACCTTGTTTGCTATATGCTTATGCATGATCACAATAAGTAGATGAATTAAAAAAAAAAGATAACCAGAAATTGACTATGCGCTATATTTATAATTAATCATGGCCACAGTACATGACTACCGTAATGTCATGGTTCTAGTTGTTTTCGAATGGCATTTTGTAAAAGTAGTGGAATTTGTGGAAGAAAACCATAAAAAAATTGCTTTATGAGCAAGAACTTCGTAAGTGACGTGGTCTAAAAAATGCGACCATAAAATATAAGCAGAGCTTTTATAAAATAACCCATATTTCATTAGGATGACCACAAAATATCTAGGCTTTACATTGACAACTATAAATTAGGACTATAAAATAGTGTTATTTAAATATATTTGCAAAGAAGTTTCCGCAAAATCACCAGGTTTTAACGAAAGATGGGCATAAAATAACGTTGTTTTGTATCTCTGACCAAGAGTGGCCGCAATAGTAAAATAACAATGCCCAAAAGACCTTCTTCAATGATTTCATAATGTTTATGCACAGCTGAGTTTCAGAATGAAGACCACCAAGTTTAAAGCTTTATTTGTTTATGCATGGCTTCAGCATAAGTACCAGAGTTCCAAAATGGCGGCCATAAAATAACAAGGATTTTTTCAGAGTTGTTTGTTCATGGCCACAGTAACTGAATTTCATCAACATGATTTTAAGAAATATAGATTAATTTTAACATCTGTGTTTGTGCATATCCACAATCAAAGCGCAAGATTTTCCAGAAAAAAACCCATCAAAATTACCTATTTTACAACAATTTCTTTGCGATGATAAAGAAAAATTACCCGAGTTTGATATCGACAGCCATAAATTATCTGAGTCTGTAAAAAGCTAAAGATAAAAGTAGCTGATTTTGTGAATGACGACCAAGAAATAACACTATGTTACATTGACACCAATGACAGTAACTGGGGAAAAATACAAGGGTCACGGAAACATAGACACATCAGCTGAACATTAGAACAGCTTCTATAAAAACAATACGTATATGAAAGTATGTCTGTTACGCCTGAAAGGAAATATACCATTACCAGATAAGTATCAGAATAAACAGCAAAGGTGATAAATATTGAATTATAAATAGTAACACAGATTTTCCCTTCAGTCAAAACATGACAAGATACATCTAGAAAAAAAAAATACGCATTTTTCCCGTTAAGATAAGGGTTATTGGAGAAGTACCTTTAGCATTTCTGTGCATGTGGCTAGCAGCCTCATCCCAGAATTCAATGCATAGACAATGGCAACAGACATATAAGGATCTGCTATGCCTGAACTTTAAGGAAAGTCAACCGTGATATTATTAAGACGCCTGATGAACTTAGCAATAAAAGATCCAACCAAAAAGTGGGATTAAGGAGAAACTACCACACGACCGAGGGATAATCTTGGACGAGTCAAGACACCGATGGCCGGGTGAAGAAAGAGGAGGAGGAAAGAAAAAACAAAAGACGCTGAAGTGACTCATTTATTCCGGATTTTAATTTATTCCGGATTACAAGAGGAAAATGAAAATAAACGGAAGGGATAAGAGACAAGACATCAAGACCGATTGGCTTCATAATTTATAAAGGTAAAGAATAAACTGGAAAGCTTGAGGAAACTCTGAAGGTATTATGAAATAAACAAGAAAGAAAAAAAATAATAATCATAACAAAATAAAGATGATTTTGGACAGGCA
>NC_061092.1:42275046-42277546 GCF_015104395.2 Macrobrachium nipponense | reverse complement strand
ATATCATACATATATATACAGTATATATATGTATATATATATATATATATATATATATATATATATTATATATATTACACTATCATATGAATTACTGAATTACATCAAGACGTTCAAGATATACGGGTAATCTGGTCCATTATCTTATTCCTTTATCAAAGGCAAATTAATAAAAACGCATCTGATTCCAACAAAATTTATAAATAACTGTTTAACAGCGAAGCCCTAAATAGTAATTAAAAGCTTGATAACAGTAAATAAATAATCTCATTACAGGATAACGGCTAATAAATAAATACTATCTATAATCCGAAAACACAGTCACTGAAAATGGCTACCGAATCTGGTGCTCATAAAACTACAATATTTCTACATATATATGTGTTTGTGTTTTTTTTCATAAGACCGTTCATATTTTCAATGGACAGATATTGGAAAATTTAAATAAAGTCTTTAGGTTAAAAGTACGTGTTACATTTTTAAGAAAGAGAATGTTAGGCAGAAACGACCACTGATCATAAATAATTATTTAATAGAACACCAATAAGGATAAAAGGCTTCTTTCACATAAGGGATAATAAAAATTACATTAATACGCATCACCATTAGACAAATATAAAAAAATAAGATACAATAGAGAGGCCACGGAAAATGAAAATTTTGAAATAATGACAAGTCAGATTTTTTAATGCACTAATATATTAAGGGACATAAAGATAAAATTCAAGTTTCACATAATTATATAGAGTTATTAAATCATTACTCTGCAGCGGAACTTATGGAAAAATTCATGATTACATTAATAACTGTCAACTAAACATACATTGGGAATAGGAATCTTGCGATACTGTTATACATTACATAAATATTACAGAAATATGTGATGGAAAAACTAATAATAGTAAAAATGGTATATATAAAAATATTTTAAAAGCTTCAACAATTACACTGAACCTCAAAGGCAATAAGTAAGGAAAAGCTATAATTACGCAATGAGTCTTAAAAATTACGTTATTACTGTATAGCGTATTGCAGATAGTAAAATCAATAAATAAACTTTATGCTTCACAATAAAATATAAAGCATAGGTAATCCAAATTTTTACATTGATATTTCTCATCATAAAAATAAAAAGATCTTGTTGAAATGCAAAGCACAATAGATAATAGGAATTACATCAGCATTCTATAACATTCTATAACATAATGAATCATTCCAATCATTGCGACTGTCTTGATAATTTGGTAACTTTTGCGCTGATATCAACATTGCTGTACTGAAGGAAAAGTGGCAACATTACTGCATAGCAAAAAAGGCAGGAAATTGCTAATCTAAATTCACACACTCAAGCAGCGACTCAAAATACTGTATTATAACCCAGTCAGAGGAAAATGTGCAACTCATAGCAAAAGTAATCTAAAAAAAATTAATAATAATAACAATAAGTAAATTGCAATAATTTCGACAAAATCACACGCTCAATTATAATTGCATCAATATTCTTTGAAGGATTAACAACTTAAATCTGATCATTAGCAACAACTCAAGCACAATAAAGCATAGGAATTACATTTACATTCCCCATAAAAAATAAAAAAGTTAAAATCGCTCATCTCGATGTAAAGTGAATGAGAATTATATTAATTTCCTTATACGTAAAAAGCAAAATAAAAGTTTAGGATACAAGTCCAAAATAAAAACAAAATATGCAAATAAAAACTATAATATAATATAAATAATAAACCAAAAACTTAGTCAAAATTAGTAGCCATTTAAAAAAGGGTATTGTAAAAATAAAAAACAAAAAATTAATATAAAAAGAAAGCAAAATTAGTAACAACAAAAAGGAATAATCCTAAGAATCACTCCAATTATCTCTAAATAAACAAATAAAAAACGCAAATAAAAACTGAAGGTAAATAATAAAACGAAAACTAGAACGAAATAATTAAAAAAAGTAAGGACAAATCTTAGGACTCTCACTAATCACCTTCAACGTAACAAATCGCACGACCTCCCACAACCCCCCACACTAACCCCTCCCCCATAAAAAAAAACAAACGCCAAAAAACTAAAACAATGTAAACATAAAACGAAAACTTAAAAATATATATTATTAATAATACCAAGGAAAAAATCCTAGGAATGACTCGAATCATCATCAACGTAGCAAATAAAAAAACTAAAACAATGTAAACATAAAACGAAAACTAAAACGTTATATTATTAATAACACGAAGGAAAAAAATCCTATGAATGACTCTAATCATCTTCAACGTAGAAAAAAAATAAAAAAAAATAAAAAACAAGGAAAAAAAATACAAGCAAAAGAATAAATAAAACGATGTAAACCTAAAACGAAATTATTAATAATACTAAGGAAAAGATCCTAGAAATAACCTTCAATGTGAAAAAAAGAGAAATCAACTGCATAAAATCCCTTGACGTCAATGAAACTGAAAGCGGAGCAATTCAAGACACCCCAGAGTCTGGGCAGTGA
>NC_061092.1:42250046-42257546 GCF_015104395.2 Macrobrachium nipponense | reverse complement strand
TATATATATATATATATATATATATATATATATATATATATATATATATATGCATTCACAGACACATACATACATACGTGTATATATATATGTATGTATGTATGTGTGTGTGTGTGTAGATTAAGGTTACATTTTTAAATTCTAAGCAACACTGAAACACACACCTACTTCTTATTCATAAAAAAACACTCCATAATCATAAAAATGGCCAGTATATATATATATATATATATATATATATATATATATATATATATATATATATAACAATATATTTTCAACATATCAAATATATATATATATACAAATCCTCCATATATATATTGGGCATATATATATATAATATACTATATATATATATTTATATATAAACATATATATATATCAACATATATATAGATATATATTTTATACCCCATATTATTTTATTTATATATAATTATTATTATTATTAATATAATATTAATGTATATATATATATATATATATATATATATAATATATATATAGATACTATATATACATATATATATTTAAATACTGAGATAATATACAAATTATAACATAGGTATATATATGTATAGTATATACTGGTGTAGGATATATATATCTTAATTATAAATAATATAGATATAGGTATATATAATATATATATATAATATAGATATATGTATATATATATCTATATATATAAATTACTATATATATATATTTATATAAATTATACATATATATATATATATATATATATATATATATATATATATTATATATATATATATTGCGAAATCTCTCAAGAAAATCTCACCTCGTGTCTTAATATAATAATTATCAAAGCTCTTGGTATCTCTTTAGGTGATAAGCAGCATCCTATCTTTTTACCCTCCTATATTATAAAAAACACACATTAATCCATTATGTAACGCTGCAATTTACTCTCGATTTCATATACATTAAGTAACCACAAAGACATGTTTTATACAGAAATGTAATTTTTTTCAGAATAACGTTCGATTTTGTTGATATATTTGACAAGGGGGTTAAGTGCACCATGTTTCAGCTTATTATTTGTTATGAATGGTACCTGCTAATGAAGATTAACAACTGAAACACGATCTGGTATCAATACAATAAATCATTTATCATTATTATTATTATTATTATTATTATTATTATTATTATTATTATTATTATTATTATTATTATTATTATTATTATTATTCAAAGATGAACACTATTCATATGAAAAGCCCACAGGGGCCACTGACTTGAAATTCTTGTTTCAAAATAAAATGGTGTTCATTAGAAAGAAGTATTAGAATGATGGTATTAAAACAAGAGCATCATTCAACTTTTTGTGGAATCTTAACCAGTAAAGGGACCATTCTAACGCAGCCGAAACACCAGACCAGGGAACACGCACTGGCATCCCTTAGGAACGTTATGTTTCGAAATAAACAATCGCAAAGTCATGTTCAGCTATTCAGAATATCTTTCCAAGAATTTAGCGCGTTTCGTGATTATCTTCCCACTGGAACGGAAGGAAGATATGATATTGAGATGAGATTTTTTTTGTTTAAGAATAATAATTCTTAAGACTCTTTATGAAGAAAGTAGTGCATGGATTGGTATGTGGAACTGTATTCGTGTTCTTGAAGATATCACCTTATTTTCTGCACATACATGGCCGTATTTGGGTTTATACACACACGCACAGACACACATATATACAACATATATGTATATGTAGTCACTCATACATACATTCATAAATGTATGTATTTATACATGTATTCATCGATACTAAGAAATCACAAAAGTAAGCCCGTGATTTTGTTTATTAGCTGAAGCCACTGGGAAAACTTAAAAAAGAAAAGACAGAGAGCCAAGTACTTTCGTGTATTTAACACATCGATATAAGGATATATACAAGCCTCTGAAAATATTTTCACGCTAGACTCCACTCAGGATATGAAACCACAACCAGCACAATTAAACACCACAATGACGATGAATGCTTCCAGTACCAGACTTACGCCTGGAACAACCTGAGGGGGTAGCCAGCACTCTGGTGTCGGCATGTCGTGACGTCACGCTGGTCCTATGCCGTGACGTCACGCTGGCCACGACCAGGGACCTTGCTCAGACATCGCATTTATCTGCCTTGTCTAAAAAACATTCATGGTTATATTTCATTTCCCTATCGTTATCATTGTTATTATATGAAAAAAAACAACAGTGACGTATCTAAAATAAATGCCTGGGTATATTTCATTCCCCTATCATAATTATTATCATTATATTGTTATTATAAGAAAAGCAAAATCATTAATACACGTAGTAACATTAACCATAATCATTGCTATCTGAGATCATTTAAACCTCCTCTCCCTTGTGACTGAAGATCTGAAAATAACATGAAAACAAAAAATATGTTTGTTTCATCCTCACCTTTATAATTGTCATTATTATTCGAATTTTAATATTGATTATCATTATAACAAAATGCAATATGACCAGTACTAGTCCTAATAATTATTACTATTAATATTTCCCAATTGCAAATATTAATACATGCTTCAAACCACTTATCCTTACTGACTGAAGATCGAAATATAAAAAAAATCGGGTTTCTTCGGCTCAATCTAGTTTTCGGTACAGCGCATAATGCTGTGTGAAACTCTCAGCCACGTCACATGAAACTCTCAGCTGCAGTCCATGAAACCTTCAGCCAACGCCCATTGGTGGCCTGTGTTCTTGGCACCTTTAAGTAAAATAAAAACTTGGCATCTTATGCAAAATAAAAAACTACTGAGGCTAGAGGGCTGCTTTTTGGTAAGCATGATGATTGAAGGGTGGATGATCATCATACTAATTTGCAGCCCTCTATTCTCTGTAGATTTTAAGATGTGAGGGCAGCAAGAAAAATTCAGACCAACGAGTGACTGCATAGGGACATCAGCTTCGTAGGTCTGTTGTCTCCCTATGCTCAGATGCCCGAAGTCCTGGGTCTTTCAGTTGGTACCTTTAACGGGGAAGGGAATTAATCCATGAGTTCAAGAGTAAAGAGCTGCCTTGGAAAAGAAAGAGTACCATCTAAAGGCAACCTCCCTAGGTGGGCAAAGCATGATGAATGGTGAAAAATGAATTTATTATTATTATTATTATTATTATTATTATTATTATTATTATTATTATTATTAAGCTTTTGTAATTGTAGTGATGACTTCCACTGACGCTAATTATACCCATAGCCACTTATTTAATAATACTACTGCTATGATTATTGTTGTTTCTGTAATTATTATAATTGCAATTGCTCTTAGTACTACAATTCTACTTCACTGATATTTTGAAAATTATTCTCTACCATAATAAACTGATCAACTATCATCCTATCATATTTCAGCAACGTTATCAAATTTAATCCACACTAGTAGACTTAACTAATCCATTGTAAATTTTTTAGTTTAAAAGAGCCTACCATTGATAGCATTAGAATCTTATAGAAAAAAAACATTTTGGTACACTTATTGATTTGAGTTACGTTTGGTAAGCTTCCATTGTTAAATGCAGAACTTCACTGTTTGACTGTTTGCCATATGGGAGGTTGTAGTGGAACCCAAATCTGAGAAAATAAATAAAACGCGAATTCTATTCTCTAATAACAATGACATATAAGCAATTTAACAAAAAATAATAAAAAAAAGTCACGGTGACAGTTCATCGTAAGTAATCAGTAAAACATCAAAGATGTAATTGAACAAGAACATTGTGTATATATTGAAATTAGAAACCTAACACTAGGATGTACATTAATAATAATAATAATAATAATAATAATAATAATAATAATAATAATAATAATAATAATAATAATAATAATAATAATAAAAGAAGTGAAAATAAATGAAAATGCGTAAAAACGAATTGAAATTTTCATGTCTTTTGTACCTTACATGAAGAAAATTTCTTGTGACCTTAAAATGGCAAAAATACGTAAATTTCTTTTTATAACAAAAAAGCTCTTTTAATAACTTAAAAAATATTGTGCTTTACCAATATCAATTCCCTGTGATGCCAACTGCAGTTAAAACCTTTAATTCTAATTAAGTTCCCGTTTGTGTCAATCAAACTTCTGTAAACTATCAGCTCGAAGATTCTAGAAACGTTGAGTATATAATAGTTTCCTTAAGATATTACTAAATTTGTGACAAAAAACAAATAGAAAAATCATTAAAAATCCATGAAAATAAGCTCCCAATAATGTTTTTTTACGTATTCCAACTAACATTTAATATATGTTCATAAAACTGAACATGAAGCGTCCTATTTCGTTTGCTCACAAGAAAAAAAAAATTTTTTTATAAGGGAAAAACTAACGGAGTTTTCTTTCGATCTTTTGAGCAGTAAATATCTACATATTGCAGCATGAAGTCAAAACCTAAATTTTACTCATTTAATCCAGATTCTCCCCCCTCCCCCCACCAGAAAAATTACATTATTACAACAGTGATATTCCTTCAATTACGAGAGAGAGAGAGAAAAAAGAAAGTGTATCATCCTTCCCCAGTCTTATCGCCACCGATCTAAATGCGAAAATTATCAGCGTTCGCCACAAGCCTCGTTTATGACCAAATAAATGTAAGAGACATCATTATGGAATCCGATTCCAGCCATTCCCGTCGACTGGACGGGGCTGCTTCCCAGCATGGCTGGAGGGCGCGCGCTCCCCTCGCGCGGCCGGTCAAAATTTATCTGGCCAGATTGCGACGCCCTCCTTCCTGCGAAGGGTCTTCGGGCGGATTTTTCTCCCCACACTTGATTTCGACAGTTCTTCATTAAGAGGCATTGAACCTCTGGGTTATTGCAGATCGGTCATAAAAGCAAACCTGCAACGGGTAAGAAAGGGAGGAGGAATGTTCCAGGCTAATGGATTTTACGCGAATCTTCTGCTGATTCCAGAGATTCCAGATGTGGTTCTGGAATGCCGGTTACAAGGCATGAAATTATCAGTTGCCTGCGAGGTTGATTGAGGTGAAAATAACTCTCGGGACCTTCCAGCAATGCCTCCAGCCTTTCTCTCAAAGACATGACCGTGAACACAGGCAAATGAAAAAACTATAAAAACTACCACTCGCCAAGCATGTCTATACATAAACACAGAAACCATAAACAAGGTACACACGCAAACGCACATATACGTACACACTATTATTATATATATATATATATATATATATATATATATTATATATATACGTACGTATATATGTGTATATATATATATATATATATATATATATATATATATATATATATATATAAAGGTATTGACCAAAGTAAGACCGAGCACGACCCATTATGATAAAAAAACTCATCAGAAACAGTGAAAAACAAATCACAAAACCTCAACCTCACCTCAACCTTTGAACTTTCTTATAATTATTGTATACTTTACCGAAGCTACAACTCCTTCGAGACTGACCCTCCAAGAACGCCCAACCCAGAACACCGAGATATACTATATAATCTTTACCGAAATCTTTCGGGTCCAAAATGATCGCATTACCAGACAATGCGCTTGCAGGGGAGACGATGACCACGGCCGTTGCGCCGCCAGTTTGCAGTTTGAATCGACCAAACCCTCAAGTGCCGGCGGAGAAATCTGATTTTCACAATTTCCACAGCAAGAGAGCTCCAGTCTCAAAACGCGGTGGTGGGGGAGAGGGGTAGAAGCGGTGGCTTGAATGCCCAATTAGCATACATAATAAAGTTTTACCCCTTTTTCGCTCCCGTGTCCGGTTACCTGGGCTTTTCAACGAACGTCTCCTGGCTGAGCTTACTGGGAGGTACTGTGTGTATTTGTATGTATGTATATGCAATACACACACACACATATCTATATATATATATATATATATATATATATATATATATATACACAATAGATAATGTATATGTATGTATGCACATCTATTATTAGGCTTTATGCTACCTTTACGAGTTTATATGTATAAAGCCTACACACCCAATTGCTATAGACATATCAACATATATATACACATTTAAGCATTATTGTTTTAGTGGATCACGAGAGAGAGAGAGAGAGAGAGAGAGAGTTTGTTGGGGGGTTCCTGTACAATGAATAAAGGTTAACAGTTTTCTATACAATGATTATTGAAAATAATCAAAAGATCAGATTTCAAAATAGTAATAATGCTTATCAATATATATATATATATATATATATATATATATATATATATATATATATATATATATGCATTCATATATATCATACGTACAATATATTATTATTATTATTATTATTATAAATACGGTTTCATAAATCTTTATTACCATCACTGATTTTATATACTTAATAAAGTACAGTTACTCTGACAGCCCATTAACTCATGTTAGAGCTAACATAATTACGTAAAATCTAACACTAATTCTTCATTAGGCTTACATGAATGAGAAACAAACCAATATATTATCAATTCTTTATTTAGATATTAGTACTCAAACTAATTTTTGTCCATCTTTGCATATACAGCTTCCAAAAGACCTATGTTGCATGAGTGCATTACACAATCATCTCAAAAATGAAGAATGAAATCATTCAAAATTGTTTTGACTAATGATCAAAGCAAACAATACCGTTCGTATTTTCTTCCTTGATCTAGTTTCTCAAATATTCCATTTTTTTCGGGGATAATCACGAGTGCACGAAAATAAATAATTCACTTTGGAAATTAGTTTCAATCGTTTTGGTCATAGCTAAAACGTCTTTGTTAAATTTACCGAATTTATGAACATAGCCACCCAAATTCGTTAATGTGATATCACTGGGTTCAATTTCGTTTTATTACTGTTTTCCTAAACATTTTCTTACCAATATTCCCATCATTCTTTCCTTTAGTAATATTATTTCCTTTAAAATATTTCGAAAAAATAAGTATTTCGCCCCATTAAACAAAATGGATACAGAATATTCCGATTCGTCCTTTTCCAAAAAACTAGTTTTTTTTGAAAATTAGAGCGTTTCATAGTAACCCCTGCAACTGAGAAAATACTTCCTTCCCCCACCTCATAACTATACAAAATATTTGAGAGAATATAAATCGTTCATAAGAATAATGTATGACTGTAAAAGGATGAATTAGCTAACAGGATAGAAGAGTTAATTTTATAAAGAAAAAAAAATGTCCAGATTGATGAAAAATATAGCCATCAGAGATCTTCGCGAAAATGAGGGAAAAGGGATTCTAGTTTCTTAGATGTTTCAGATGAGATAGGTGTTAAGTCACTCACCTGAGCTGTCATAAAATATCAGTGTTAAATCCTGAATAAATCGCCTATTTTATTTTGTTTACTAAATGGACATAATTTTAGTTAACTGGTTTAAGTATCCCTATTCGTTTAATTAATACTGAATGTTATTATTTTCGTACGTGAATTGTACTTTTTCTCAAGTTAAAGAATACGAACACT
>NC_061092.1:42235046-42245046 GCF_015104395.2 Macrobrachium nipponense | reverse complement strand
AAAGGTGCTTACGAATATAAATAAAAAATAAATAAAATGAAAATAATTAAATGAAGTCATCCATGATTACCAGCGCATTGGACCGAAAAGGAGAGAGGCCAACTCGGCCGCCACTGACCAATCACCAAGACCTTCGACGTTGTCCCTTCCTCGCGTTTCCTCTGAGAGAGAGCGAGAGAGCATCCCGGCCGGTTGTAATGTCCGAGCCGAGGCGAAGTCTCTAAATATAATTTGGAATGAATAATGACCCAGCCCTCTCTATCCTGCCGTCGTTATTCGGAGATTTCCCCTTCGCCGGGATAGACCCCAGAAGCCTTCTTCAAATGAATGATGTATAATGTCTTCGCAAAGTGAATGATGCATCGCGAGATATCTTGGGAGAGACTCACTCCCACGCCCACATCGGATGCTGTATAGCCTTCGATGTTGGGGCCAGTTTATCAGATCATTTCCCAATTCCGGATCGGGTGGGTCCATTTGCTGGGAAATTCGCCA
Organism: Macrobrachium nipponense; assembly: GCF_015104395.2. Classification (NCBI taxonomy): domain Eukaryota; kingdom Metazoa; phylum Arthropoda; class Malacostraca; order Decapoda; family Palaemonidae; genus Macrobrachium; species Macrobrachium nipponense. The sequence continues at coordinate 42,244,551 of NC_061092.1, read as the reverse complement.
TATTGTTTAAATTCTGTGGGTTGCTGTTTCGTACACTGCATTAATAATAATAATAATAATAATAATAATAAATAATAATAATAATAATAATAATAATATTATATTATTAATTATTATTATTATTATTATTATCATTATTATAATTATTATTATTATATTATTATTATTATTGGAAGCATAAAGCGGCTATTTCAAATTTTGCTTATCAAGAGTATTATTATTATTACTATTACTACTGGAGAAACAAATCCACAATTATGGATATGTGCATATATTGAAAGATAAATCTATTCGTTTCCCCTTTCCAACTGAAAATGGAAATCGAACAGCTCCCCGAAAGCTCTCTGTACAGATATATCTTAAAATATATGTATGTATACATAACAGTGGATCTGGTTCTCCATTTGAAGACTCATGCTAGTATGAGTACTTTTTAATCGTTACTGTTATTAATAAGAGTATACAGGAGGTTTTTCCTACACTGCTACTATAACAGTATTATTATTTTTATTATTATTATTATTATTATTATTATTATTATTATTATTATTATTATTATTATTATAAAAGGTTTTCAACATAAAAATGAAAGAAGCCACAAATGTTAATAAACCAAGAATTCAGCAGTATACATTTCTTGGAAACGCCGGAGAGTAAGAAAGTATCAAAACCGAATCGTTACTTTATAAAATAAATGAATGAATAAATTAATCAATTAATTAATAAATAAATTTTAAAAAATCTAATTCAGAGCCAACGATACAAAGTTATACCGAAGGCAAGAAAAATTCAGAGGAAGTTGGAAGCTATCCAAAATTTACCCCAATATATAATTTTGCTCAGGAAATTGGCTGAACTGGAATTTTTAGATTATTTAGGTTGATTTCAATATCCGAATGGCATTTTTAAGATGATAATGAGTATAGCTTGACAGTTTAGTTGAAATTCACGCATAACCAAGCATATTTTCATTCCTGTCACCAGTATGGCTTAACAGTCTCTTATTGTTACTGTTTATCGGTCTCACTACCGTTTCAGAAGCCAAATAGGATTCCGAACATCCCTAAAATCTCCTAGAGGCAAATCACCACAACATAAAGGAATTTTCAAAAATGCTACTAAAAAGTCCATTTTAACTATGAATTCAATGGGGAAAATTTACAATTCTTAAAAGACCATTCACGATGTCAAATGTCTCAAATTAAATTCCGAGTTATGTGATTTCGAATTTTAGAAGTACACACACCATTCGGACCTCCATAATGAAGACGAAATGGAACATTCCAACTTCAAAATGGATGTCCAAATGGTGCGTGTACGACTAAAATTCAAAATGACATCATTCAGAATTTCACATTAGACGTTATTTGGCATCGTGCATCGTCTTTCATAATTTCTAAATTATTCCCATCTGAAGTCATAGTTGTACTTTGTTATGTCATGGTAAGTTTTAGAAGTCTTTTACATTATGGTTGTTTGTCTCTGGGAGATTTTAGGGATTTTCGTAAAATATTTAGCTCTTGAAATGAAAGTGAAATTTTATATTAACAATGAGCGAATGTTGTCATATTGACTACCGGATTGAAAAGATGGTTGATGAATTTGAAATTTTAAGACTTTTGAGAAAGGATTTCATGGACAGTTTAACATATTCGTCAACATTCTTATAAATGAAATTTCTATTAAATTCACAAGTGACAAAACATTTTTAAATGATATTTCTTATGGCATGCAACTGGTCCCGAAATCATAGTTGACGAAAACCTTGTTTAAGTAATCAATTTTTTTTACTTCATTTAATGGCTTACTTAAACTATGTTCACGAAATACCAGCTACGTGAAAGTAACAAGTCTTTTCACAAATTTAACAATCTTTCGTCAACTGCGATTTAAGGAATAGTCACATGCTGTAGAAAATAATCATCTAAATATCTTTAGTCATTTGTGAATTTAGGAGAAATACAGTTTACAAGAATCCCGGTGAAAATGCAAATTGTCTATGCAATACTCTCCCAGTCACAAAATTTCCAAGATATATATATATATATATATATATATATATATATATATATATATATATATATTATTTTTTTTTTTTTTTTTTTTTTTGCTGAAGGATCCATTCTCACTTCAAAATGGATGGCCAAATGGTGCGTGTGTGTGTACGTATAAAACTCCGCATTTCCTAAAAATAAAATCTAGTTCCCAAGACCTAAAGATTTTTGAAAAACTCCTATGAACTAAAAAAAAAAAAATTCTGCAATCCTTTTAAAATTTCATTTTCATGAATGTTCATCGCATTGTTTCTGCGAGGAACTGGCTTAATAAAGCGCCATTTAGACTACATACACATTGCCTACTCAAGTTCAACTTGACTGATAATAAAGATGATCCTTCTTTGAGAAATAAGTCTAAAGACAAATATACGAGTATACCAGCTTTTTTTTTATGACAGTATTGTTGTTATAAACTAATACTATATTATCATAAAAACGTGGTTTTACCGAACAAAATAATGAATCAAGATATGTGATAATATTTACGAAAGAAGTATAATACAAGCGGTTTCTCTCATCCCCTGGTATATACATTTCTTAGACCAAAAGATATTCAATCAATAGAAGTAAATCAAAGTGATTAGAACTAGAGTACTGAAATTTGGAAGCTCCTTTGTAAGATAATTACTAAGAATTTCAAATACTAAAAGATTATTTTAGAAAGGCTTTTGCTTAGAGCCGAAACACACGTTCATGTTGCGCCTCAAAGGTACAATGATTCTTTGAATTTAAACTTTGATTTTAATAATACGACCGGAATTGTTGAAGGAACCATAATTTGTCAGCGAAATGACCCGTGAAGCAACAGACTTAAAAAAAAAAAAGTAAAATAAAACTTGGCAGATTTAAAAAAAAATTTTTAATGAATAGCAATGAACCTTAATGCACCTAATGTATCTAATAATAAGAAATGCAGAGAGGCTTAATTACTGCTGATTTGAAAGCGACTATAAAGAAATAGTTAAAACTGACATTTTTACATAGTCGTACTGATTAGTGACCTTATATCTATAGCATTTTTTTTTCTGCGCCTGAGGATTTCGTGAACTATTCTCATTGTCAAGATTTTTCACGACACAAAACCAAGGATTATCCTCTTCTGGACATTTTTCACGAATCACAAATTTAATAAAAAAAAAAATCTTTAGCAACTACTCTTATCAAATCATGATTTTCACTTCACTTGATTTAAGCCTTTTCAAGACTCGAGGACTCTCAGGTACAAAACTTGCAGCGACACCCTCATTCGCAAGACCTTTCACGGATGAAGAATTTTTTCCAGGCAAAAGGTACATGGCTTAGTCATATTTTCAAAACTATTCACATCTGCAGATGACATTTTAGTCTCAACATACAGGAACAATTTCTATTTTCGAGAATTTATTATATCTAAAGGATTTTCAGAAGCACATTTTGGTTTCAGTCACTTTTCGAATGTTTTTTTTTTTTTTATCTGAAACATTTCCATGAACAAAGCGTACAGGGACCAGTCATATTTCCATATCTGTTTCACATATGACGGATTTTTAGAAGCTAAACCTATAGCACCCAATCACAGTTTCAAACTTTTTCACAAATGTGAAATTTTCAGAGGCAAACCGCTCAGGACCAGGTCATAATTTGAAGACTTCTCAGTTATGAGAATTTTTAGAAGCTTACAGTAACTACTCCAATACTTAAGGCTTTTCATATAAAAAAACTTTTCAAGAGGCAAACCGTATATAGCCCAAATATAATTCTAAGAAATATCCCATTTGAAAAACTATTACTGAAAATTTTCCAAGATTTTTCAGAGGCAAAACGAGTAGATCATAGCTACTTTTTCAGGATCTTTCACAAAAGAAGACTTTTATATGCAAAACAGTTCAGTAAAAACATGATATTAACCGATTCAAGATTCGTCGACTGACTAAATTTAAATAACTATTTACTTTTCATTCCTTCCTGATTTTCGATGAAAAAAAATTTCCTAGTTCATAAACATATAGACAACTTGTGAAAAGATTTTTGAAATACAATCTCTAATACAATAATATATATTAGATATTTGTCATATGAAACAACTTTTGATGTTTATTTAATTTCTTGTTTCCTTTTTTTAATTTATTACGGAATCAATAACCAAGGTGTTTGGCGCCAGTTTTAGTGGGTATCATCAATCAATTAATCATGAATTGAGAATAAAACATATTTTGTAGAAAATAAATAACGGAAAATTTTCTGATATGAAAAGTGTTAAGACTGAATAGTTACTGTAAGCTTTACTTGTAAAATTTCTTTGACCGTGAAGTCTTCAAATTATGACTTGGTCCTGAGTAGTTTTTCTCTGAATATTTCTCATATCTGTTGTAATAATTCACAGTTGGGAAAATGTTTGAAACTGCAATTCAGTGATGTACACAGGTTTAGCTTCCGAAAATCTGTCGTATGTGAACAGATACGAAAATATGTCAGGCCACTGTACGTTTTGTCCATGGAAATGCTTCAGGGAAAAAAAAAAAAAACACATCGAAAATATGATTGAAACCAATAAGTTGTGTTCCTGAACATCATTCAGATGAATAAATCTTGAAAATTAAATGTCTTCTCCGAAATATGTTATGAGTATATGCATAAGGACTTTGTCATTTAACATCTCATGAGTGTACACCCTTGCATGATTTCTCAATAAAATAAATTTTAGATTATTTCCTTTCAAGAATATTCATAGTGAATATTTTGCGTCTATATATTCTATGTATACTTTTATCCATTTTCAAATATATCGCGAGTCATAAGTACGTTGTTTAAGGACATGCCTGAATGATATCATTCTTTACTAAAACCGTTTCCCTGATTGGTTACTATCGTCATATTCAATAAGGTACAATGAACGAGTTTATATCTATCTGCCTATCTATCAATCTATGTACTCATACATCTAGACACACACATGTAAAATATATTATATATATATATTATTTATATATATATAATAATATATATATAATAACATATATATATATATATATATAATATATATATATATTATATATTACATATATATATATATATATATATATATATATATAGATATAATATATATATATTATAATATATATATTATATATATAATATATATATATATATATATATATATATATATATGTGTGTGTGTGTGGTGTGTGTGTGTGAACATAGTTACAGCCACAAAGGAAAGGGAAACAACCGAGATGCTAAGCGCTTTCACTTTATTACCAATGAAAAGAAATTACCTAGCATCTGAATGCATTCACTTTTTAACTTTTCCTTCGTGGCTGTATCTCTGTTCTTATAGTCATCACGTTTTTACCTTTTTCGTGATTTAAAATACACACACACACACACATATATATATATATATGTATATATACATATATCATAAACATACATGCATACATACATACAAGCAGAGAGAGAGAGGGAAAGAGAGAGAGAAAATAAAATTTCATAAGGAACCTTTTATGTGCAAATACATCACATTTTGCCAATCTTATAAATACAATAGCTATAAACTTAATGCATAAAGAATGAAAAAAAAACTGGTTGGAAAGTCACATGGGCGCAAACTAAACTTTTTCCGAACTAATTCTACATTATGCAAATGCCTGAGTAATTTTAATCTGCATAGAACTACTCTTCAGTACCATCAAATATGTAACAGTTACCGATATCTATTGAGACTGGTAAACAAGCTATTCTTTCCTCCAGTGGGTATTGGTGCTCTTCAGGGGTTTTCAAGCACTGTTTTGGGAATAGGCCAAGAGCTCTAAACCTTCTCCAAGGATGTTTAATGAATGGTTTGTAGCTCAAACTGCTAGTTTTAGGTAACAGTATTCCATATGTTTAGATTTTAGGCCTTTCTTGGCTACATACATTGTAAACTTTATCTCTTTCCTTAATAAACTGTTGGGCATATTCCAAGAAAAACTCTTTTCATTTCCCTCTGTGGTATACAATTGGATTAACATAATCTTTGCGTGCCTAAGAGATTACTTAGTGCTAAATATATATTATAATTATAAATATAAATATATATTATAATATTTTATATTATTAATATTATATTATATAATAAATACTATACCATGTATATACATTGCGTTAAAACCATGCTTCACAAATATCCATTTCAATTGAGTTCCACTAAATTTACATTAGGGATAACATACACCCAAGGGGAATTATATATATGTTAGGCGCCTCTGCCCCAAGAGCATAGTCGAGTAAGTGTGGCTGGGGTCGGTGCACGTATCATATGTAATTCCTCAAGTTACTCTCAGAGGAAAGTGGATTTGATAACGCATATTTGTGGCTCATCATACGGGCGGATAAAAATGTCGGGTGATTTACTGAGTAAAGTATCAACATGTACATGTATGTGTGTATTTATACAAATATATTTTCAAAGTATTTGACATCGAATTTTCACATATATTGAAGAATTTTTCTTGTTTCGATGGGTTGTATAGCTGTTAATTTTAAGGTATCTCAATTCTTTTTATTTTCCTCTTTAGATCTGATGTTCGTGATTTTTGGTTAAGAAGTTTTAACGTTTTCCAGTTTTAGCATTATAAGTTCTAGTTCATTTTCTCTGCACAGCTATACAACCCAACGAAAAGAGTAAAATACTTCAATATATGTGAAGATTCGACGTCAAATATTTTCAACATGTTAATTTATGTAAGCTGCTAATTATATGTCACAAATAATTTCGTAAATGGAAGTATTTTCCTCTCTATGGTACATGCAACATATTTCGTGATCAAGTCCTTAAAATTTCCGCTTCAAGTCCCTTACAGACCGATTATTGTTGTTGTTGTTTTTGTTGTTGTTGTTGTAACGTAATGAAAAATTATGAAAATGCAATTTGAAATGTCTATACAAAACTTACGACCAAACCTGATACATTAATTATTCGAAGTACAATTATTCTAAACATAATCAAGTAGTTTCATAACAGTTTGAAGAGATAAAAATTAACATTCTAATTCTACAGAACACAGAACAATTAAGAACACCATAAAAAGGGATAAATTTATGAAGTAAAAAGAAATTTAAAAAAATGTTCATCGTTACTGCTTACAAAGGCTTCTTCATACAGGAATAACGTAACGGACCATATACAATAATAACGTTTTAAACTTAAGACATGACTTGTAACTAAAAAGATCTCAGACGTCAGAATACATAAAAAACGAGATCCAATAAATATCTTTAAAACATTCTCAAAATATTTTCTCATTCCTAACCTTTGCATCTTGGTGTTGACGAACCAGGTTGCAAGGTTGAAACAGTGCTTGAAAGTGCCTTTAAATGCTCCTAATAAAAAGACACATCTTAACCCTCAAGAATCAGGCTTAACTTGTGAATGGTATCATTTAACAAAAATACTCAAAACGAATTAAACTCATTACTTAGCGAGTAAAACATGCGCCGAAGTTTCTTCGGCGAAATCGAGTTTTCTGTACAGTGTATAATGCTCTATGAAACTTGGCAAGATCATGGCTAACTTTAACCTTGAATAAAACAAAAACTACTGAGGTTTTTAAGGAGCCATCCAGGTAGTTTTCTTTTACAGAAAAATATAAAATGACTGCGCTAAAGAAGTCAGTCAAATCTCCCCATAAACTATGGAATTATTCTAATCAGTATCAAAATTTAAATGACTGTACGATGCTAGTCTTTAAAATTTACTATAGAGCCATATAGATATTTTGATTCCAAACTGAAAAATCTAAGCCCTGAAAAGAGTCTGTTATATTTCAAATAGAAAAAGCGGATCTTTCTTAGTGACCGCCACGGGTTTTAACCTGGTGGCTTGTTTATCACAAGCCCGTTGGGGATGACTGTATAACATAAAGAAAAGACTGTCAACATCAAATAAAGATAATGACCCAAAGAAATATTAGTTCTAGATAATGACCCCCATAAACCCATTGGGGTCTTTATCTAGGAAAGATCCGAACAAGCTTTCCTCAGAAAAAAAAATTCATTGCATCTAAAAAAGAAACAAATCTTGAGGAACTTCATGCAAGTCTTAAACATGAAATATAGTCTATATTCCGATCATTACTTTAGCTTCAAAGACCGCCATACTAACACCAAAATATATGTTCATTGTATAAAGACCTGGTTTAAAACTTCCCATATACCTCTTGGTAAAACAGGACCCAATTAGGTGTTGTAGATCAGCGAAGGTGATCTAGAAGCCAGTCTAAAACAAACTTTAAAAGATGTTCTAACAAAACAAACAGTCAATTCCCTGAACGATCTTACTCAGTCAAAACAATAGGCCAGTAATTGCATGAATTGTTTGGTGACCACGACTCCTTCGCAGCCTTTACATTATTAGTTCCTATTAATATAAAAATCTGTATTTGTTGTTAAGAATGCCTCAGTAATTATAGATAAATTAATTTCAAACAAGGTTTCATCGCCAAATGAAGACACTCAGAAAATTTAACTATTAATGAGACATCTTATTCCAAAAATAAGATTTTCTTTACCATAGCATTCATTATATATATATATATATACTATATATATAATATATATATATATATATATATATATATATATATATATATATATATCATAATAATTGTATTGATTGCATAACTCTAGATGTTAAGACGTTTTAATTCCATCCAGAAATATCTAACGACTCAGACGCGTAAATCAATTATACATATACGTATATGCTATTGTATACGTACCATTAAGAAAGTTTGTAATACGGTTTGTTCTAGAGTAAGTATATACCACTCTAAGAGCAGTTTAACGTATTTTTCCAGAGTGGAAAAGAATTTTTTATGTGCTAATTTTCTACAAAAAAAAAAAAGCTAGCATACATCTTCACAGCAGTAAAACTATGTGGTTTAACTTCAGACTGTATATCTGTACAGTATTCAAAGGGCATGGAACGAGAACTAACTACATGGGAAGATCAAACAAATAAAATGATGAGATTAAGAAAAATTAAACATTTTTGTATTTTTTTGTTTTTTACCTCATGATTCACTGTCTAGCAACAGGCATAAATAACAGTAAAACAGAAATGAATACACAGTATATATATATATATATATATATATATATATATATATATATATATATATATATATATATCTTTTCCTTTCATAAAGAAAAGAGTATATCAACTTTATATAGTTAATTTGATCTAAAAACCAGCAGTCATGAATCTACCATAGTGGGTAGATATTCAAGTTAGGCCCAAATCGAGCTTCCTGGTTGATTCTAGCATTGAAAACTTGATGCTCTAAGCACAGAGAGATCAATCTACAAATTTATTATAATTAAATAATATATATATATAAAATATATATTATATATATTATAATATATATAGCATAAATATATATGTGTATATGTATATATATTTAAATATATAATATATATATATATAT
>NC_061092.1:42222546-42225046 GCF_015104395.2 Macrobrachium nipponense | reverse complement strand
AATAAATCTGATTCCATAAGCTCGCATATTATATGCATACATATACGTATACGTACATACATACACACACACACACACACACACACACACACACACACTAATTAATATTATATATATATTTATATATATATATATATATATTATATATATATATATATATATATATAAACTTAAATAGAGAGAGAGAGAGAGAGACAGGGAGAGAGAGAGAGAGAGAGAGACGAGAGAGTGAGAGAGAGAGAGAGAGAGACAGAGAGAGGAGAGAGAGAGATGTATTATATACATACATGTAATTGTATCATCATTAAGATATTATATTTTATATATATATATATATATATATATATATATATTATATATATATATATGTATATATTATTATATATATATATATATATATATATATTATACTTCATAAATTAATAAGTGAGTATGCTTGTACCATTCAAAGATATTTGCTTTTTAATATTATTATGGACAATATTGTCGTGCGGTTCTGTGGTAATAATACTTACGAGATTAAATAACGTCAATTGCATAAATGGACGTGGAACATAAGCATAAATGATTTCACAGTAAGATGCAATGAACAGACGATGCCTAGATAGGTAATAAAATACATAAGTACATGCGCATATTACTTGTGTGTTTCTATATATATATATATATATATATATCATATATTATATATATATATAAAATATATATATACATAATATATATATATACATACTATAAATATATATATATATATCTATACTGTTATATATATATATATAATATATATATATATATATATATATATATGTATAATATATAAAGATAGATAGATAGATAGATATAGATAAACACACATGAGTATATGCATTTATGCATGAAATATTGATAAAAATAACTTCGTATTATGTCTCTCTCTCTCTCTCCTCTCTCTCTCTCTCTCTCTGTCTGTATATATATATATATATATTATATATATATATATATATATATATATATATATGTATATATCTACTATATATATATATATATATATATATATAGTATATATACATATATATATATATATATATATATATATACATATATATATATATATATATATATATATATATATATATATATATATATATATGCGTGTGTGTGTGTGTGTGTGTGTGTGTGTGTCGTATATTACACTCGGCATTTCGGTTCACGTTAAAATCGTCACTAGGTGGGTGACGACACTCCCAGACCTGGCCGCTTTTTCTCCCCCAGTCGCATTATTATCATTAATACGGGAATGGCATTTCAACATCTCTGCAAATATTAAGGCTGCAAATGTTGCGTAGAAGCGGCAACCATATTTGCTACACTGCTCCACCCTTTCTTCTTTCTCTCTCTCTCTGTCTCTCTCCCCTTCTCTCTCAGTAAGCATGAGAATGTGAATGCGCGCGCATGCACGCAAGCAATCACACACGCACGCACACACAAACATATATATATATATATATATATATATATATATATATATATATATATATATATATATATAGTATTACTATTATAAAAATTACTCTCCCCTTCTCTCTCAGTAAGCATGAGAATGTGCATGCGTGCACATGCACGCAAGCATTCACACACGCACACACACACACACCACACACACACACATATTATATATATATATATATATATAGATATATATATATATATATATGTCTAGATAAATATATATAATTATTATCATGGAAATTAACTAAACATTAAAATTGGCATAATTTACCCGTAGATATTTATACAATCGCCAATAATAGTTATTATATTCCTTTAATGTTGAAAGATCCATTAATCTATTTTGTTAGAAATCGTACTACAACTACATCTGAACGATTCGATCTTAGTTTCAACGTTCTCCAAATCATGATGTTCCTAAGATACCAAATGATGTTTAACGGATGACTTTAAAGTTTTAGTAATGTCGTTGTTAGACTATAAATAATGAAAATTTTATTTAATAGTAAATTGCTCTTGTTTTAAACATTAATCCAATCTTTAAAATATAAAATTTTCACTAATTTATTTATTGTTTTCTTTTCTGTATATTTTCAAAATATTGTACTCGAATATAAAATTGCCTGCGTCTTCGGAAATAGCACTAGAATTATTATTGTGTAGGATATTCATTTGAAAATATCAGAATATACTTAAATGAAATCTTGGGTCATATGTGTTGTATTTCATAATCAGGTATCGGTGTTAACCTACCAAAAATTAAGAATATATTTCTTGTGTCTGATCCAAAGTAAACATTAAACTGACTATATGAAAGAAAGCATATATCTATTTTATCTACTAGTAACATAAGTATGTATTCGTTCCCGTATCTGATTTATCTGCCTTGTACAAATTGAGATTATTATGTAATAATTTTGACTGTTTTCCATATTAATATAAATTTATATGTTCTCTCAATCACAACATGTTTTGTACATATTGCATATATTCCAGGGTCCCAAAAGAA
>NC_061092.1:42212546-42215046 GCF_015104395.2 Macrobrachium nipponense | reverse complement strand
AAGATAAGAAGGGGGAACCTCCTCATGGAGAGGAGCTGCTGGTATGATGACAAGGGAGGGTAGATGTAGTGGAGGGGATAGGGGTGGGGGTATGGTAGGGAGAATACAGGAAGAAAAAGAAGCTTCGAGTGTCTAGTTGACGTATTCTCGAATCGACGCCTTCCATTGAAGAAGAACTTCCTCTTCTTCTTCTTCGTTCCTCCCGATTTTCCTTCACCTCCTCCTACCGAAGGCCGGTGACAGATGCGGAGACGGGGGAACGCAAAAATGGAATGGCCGACGCAAGGGCGGGGGCCCGAGGACGCCTGCCTGGAAGCAGGCACATCCAAAAGGACGCCAGCCGGCTCTCGCTTGCCTGCTCCCTTTGCTTAGGACGCTCGCTATAGGATACTATCCCTGCGACACTACGAATAAATAAAAACTTGGTGTGTGTGTGTGTGTGTGTGTATATATATATATATATATATATATATATATATATATATATATATATATATATATATATATATCGTATATATATATATATATATATATATATATATATATATATATATATATATATATATATATATATATATTCCTTTTTCTCTTAAAACAGGATACGTCTCAAGTATAAAAGGCCCATTAAAACACTGGTTTAAAACTAAGGATTATATTTCGGTGGAATATAGTCATTAATTTTAATGGGAATTACATATATATATATATATATATATATATATATATATATATATATATATATATCTCTCTCTCTCTCTCTCTCTCTCTCTCCCTCTCTCTCTCTCTCTCTCTCTCTCTCTCCGGTACTCAATTTTACATTAATGTATCTCTATACCCTATTTATTGAAGAACTGATGCATAAGACTGATAAATACTCACTACAGTACTGAAAATATACGACTTGGAATAATTAATTCATTTCATAGTTCTCATTCCCTGCCACTACAATTCAATGAGAATATCGCCTCTGGAATTATAAGTCCGTCAGTTCGCCTTTCTGTCACAAGGGCGTCTGTCACCTGTCTGTCACCTTGATCGACAGAGCTCTGACGTCTAGCCTACAATCCGCTTTCCGTAGGACACGAATGTATTCATCCATGACAGCTCAACCGCCTTCAGGACTCCCGTCATCCATCCCGGGATCCGCTTATCCTTATAAAAAACACCGTCACCCAAATGGGTGTAGTCTCTACATTTTTTTTTCTTTTTATACCGTTTCTCGCCACCAGAGAACTTCATCTACCCAGAACTTTGAGTCTAATACTCATCCAGGAAGCTTTTCACCCTCCAAAGATGACTGTCATCCATCTGACAAGCATCTTGGGAACTTGCCATCCACCCGATAGACGTATGGCATCACTGCAAGGCCTTTGCCATCCAACCGGATGAACTTTATCTCATTTCAACTGTAGGATCTCTTAAGGGATGACTCTCCTTCGTAACTTCGCAAGACATATGCGACATCCAAATAAGAATTCCTTCATCTGTCATCCATCTGAAGCTCCTCCGTAAGGATTCTTCGACCACCTGATGCCAACACTGATTCCTCCTTGGATATCCTTCACCCATCACAGGATGATCTTTATAACCAAAAAAATAAAAGAAGATACTTGAGTTTTCTTCACCAATGATCGTGAGGTCACCATTGATCGTGAGGTCATTGTCATCCACCTTACAATGACATCCAACCAAAGAGGACCTATATAAAAAAAATTATAATCTAAACAAAAACATCATCATCATCCATCTAAGACACATCCAATAACACCCGAAGCCCTCTCGCTCTTAGATCCTTCATCCAGCACTTGTTATACATCATCCAACCAGCAGCGGAACTCACGTCATCCACCTCGCGAGCGCCAACTCATACCTTTGTCATCGCCAACCCTCACATCCGCTTTGACCTTTCGCCTTGACCTCTGGTCCGGCTTCCACCTTTTGCTTTACCGCATTACGATCACGTGATGCTGCTTAATTTCGTTGCTTTGCCGGCCAGGATGACGAGAAGGCGGCTTGTCTTTACAGATGACTGGGGTTATATATATATATATATATATATTATATATATATATATATATATATATCTATATATATATATACATACATATATATATATATATATATATATATATATATATATAAAGGAATTTTCCATATATTCAGTGCGTGTGGGATGCTCATGTACGCGCATACCAATGTGCATATATATATATATATATATATATATATATATATATATATATATATATATATATATATATATATAATATATATATATATATATATATATAATATATATATATATATATATATATATAATATATATATAAATATACATGTATCCCAAGGACTATTCAGTATCATTGCTTTAAAAAGACTTGAACATTGAACGTAGGAAGTTCGATTCGATGACTCAATAAAGGGTCGATTTTCTTACGCGCACGATTCCAAGGTCACCACTGAGTACACTCATCCAACGCAGCAATTACGATTTACTTCA
>NC_061092.1:42197546-42207546 GCF_015104395.2 Macrobrachium nipponense | reverse complement strand
TATATATATATATGTATGTATGTATGCGTATGTAATAATATATATAATATATATATATATATATATATATATATATATATATATATTATATATATATATATATATATATAGATATATATATAATATATATTATATATAGAGAGAGATGAGAGAGAGAGAGAGATGAGAGCGAGAGAGAGAGAGAGAGAGAGAGAATCATTCAGAAATATTACACGAGACTTGTGCGTTAGCATTTAGCTGTTATATTATAATATAGTATGTATGAGGAAGAACCCAGATATCCTATTACCTGATCGATTTGTTCACATCCTTCTTGATACATTTTTCACTCAAAAACATTGGATGCCATACGGAAACATAGAAAATAAATAAATATATAAATAAAATGTAGGATCCTTCAAATGTTTCCCGTCTGGTTTCCTTTGGCACTTTGCACTCTGCACAGTTCCATTTTTTTGGTTTCCATTTAAACTCAAAACCTTAATCTTACTCACATTTACCCTCAATTCTCCCTTCAAAACATTTTCGAAACTCTTCGATAAGTCTCTGCACTTTCTCTTCACTATCTCCAATTACTACTATCGTCTGCAAATATTAAGCTTCCCACACTCCATTTACCACAAAATTTCATATCTGACCACTTTGCAACTATGTCTATTTTCCTGTCTTGAAAAGCAGCTATAGTGATCAAACACAACCTAGTCCTTCGTCCCTTATACATCAAACCAGTCTTCCCTACGTTCCAGACAAAATTAATTGGTCTTAATAAATTATCTTACTACTACTATACCTTATTCGAACAATACACTTTGCCTATCAGCTGATTCTATCATAAACTAATACTAATTCAGTATGCGGTATACATAAGGCTTCCTCCCTATACTTTTAACATTCCTTTATCAGTTTCATGGAACACACTCTGTATAGACTTTTTCTCTCATCGACTCCCACTTGCTTCTTTCCTTATCAAAACTTGTGTGGTCTGGCTTACCTTCTCAGTAAGAATCTTACCACACACTTTCAGAGGTACGCTTTGACCCGAAAATTATTACAGTTGCCTCTATCACTTTTCCTTTCAAATAAAGAGCCGATTATTCTTTTCATATCTCTCTCTCTCTCTCTCTCTCTCTCTCGCTCTCTCTCTCTCTCCTCATCTCTCTCTCTCTCTCTCTCTCTATATATAATATATATATATAATATATATATATATATATATATATATTATATATATACATACATAGATACATAGATACATACACACACACATACACACATATATATATAAATATATATACACAATATGCAATATAAAACCACCGTACCGTGCTTCTAAGAAATCAATAGAAGGAGCCACATAAAATTCTTGTTTATCCATATGAAATATATTTTGGAAATATTTACAAAGATTATAACTTTCGTCCATCCTTCTGTGGACTTGACCAGTAACTAAATGAGAGACATAACATTGGTGAAGAAATCCAAATATATATTTATATTTATATATATATATATATATATATATATATATATATATATATATATATATATATATATATATATATATAAAGATAAACAAGGTTAAAATATGCGAACAAGTCACTGGGTCGTATTCCTTTCCAGAATTCTCAGTGATCTTCGACGAAACCTATAATCTTTGTAAATATTTCCAAAGATATATTTCATCTGGATAAACAAGAATATTACTGTGGATCCCTACTATTGATATATATATATATATATATATATATATATATATATATATATATATATAATACTATACGTATATATATATATGTGTGTATACACACACACACACACACACACACACACATATATATATATATATTATATATATATATATATATATATATATATAAATATATTACTTATACATACGTAATGCGTGCTTTGGTTGGTATCTCATTCATATTCAGACAGAAATCAATAGTTGTTCACACTAGTAATCGACAATAATATTAGGATCTAATCAGGCAAGCATCGTAATTACTGCGCTTTAATCAAAGAAAACTGAATGAATTTCCTCTGTGATAGCCTACCAGTGTCAATAACGCCTCCAACATAATCTAATAGTTCCTACGTTCGAGTGGAAATTGATACTTTGTCAATTCTATACTTCATTCAGTTACGGGTTTCATCAGACTCCTGTTAATTAAACGGACACGATCATTTGCACTAAACATTTTGCTACTATTTATCCACTGACTTCAGTCCATTCAATCATATCCTAATATAAAAATTTCAGTTCTTCATGTTGGGAATTTCATCCCACTTATTTTTCAGTTCCATCAATCTTTCTCTGGCCTAAAATTCCACTAATAAATTTCTTTAAGATGTAAGGGACGTTTTGCCACAGCTAAAAAAATGACAAACTTTATTTATATTCTAATATATTGTTTAAATTTTTGGATAGGGCCACTAAAATGGCAGTGTAATGATATTAGCAATCCATGATTTCATTATAATTTAACGCGGCTACATGTCGTTCAGGATACTGTTTACACAATATATATATATATATATATATATATATATATATATATATATATATATATATATATATATATATTAAAGGTCATTTTACTTTCTCCTAGCCTTTTCATGCTAAATGTTTGATTGTTTATGGTAAGCCTAATTAAATACCAAACTTTTAGCTAAGGAATTCTGTACCTACTAAGCCTTCAAATATTTCATGTTTTAAACATCACATCAAGTGTGTGTTTTTTTCCAATATTTCGTTGAATACAAAGACGTTATTTAGCACTAGACTTTACATCGACAAATTCAACGAAGTTTTTCTGGTTTTCTTTGAGTTGAAACTTGTTTCTTCTTCCTCAACATATTTTCTTCCACTTTCAGGCACGGACATATTCGACTGACAAAACTTACCCATATTAAGATCCTCTAATAAAATCCTTTCTATCAACTTCACGAAATGAAAATTTTTTATTATTTTACTTTCTGGTTTGTAAACAAGAGACAACAGAGGTAAGTCTCCAATAACAGTAAGACAAATTATTAACAGATCATTCACATATCAAACCCAACTTTTAAATGAATTATCTCCTACGCTTTCAAGAGCATTAGATATCTGCACAAACGACATTAAGAAAAAGAATATTTTTCAAATACATTTTTAAGCAAAATATTCTTATGTAACAATTATAGCTGATTTGCTTCGAGTGTTTAATCATCAACATAACATATGTTTAGAAAAATAATAGTTTCAGATTACTACTGAATAATTGTTTTCAATCATATATACACACAAATATACATATATACACAAGCGGATCCAGGGGGGCTACCTGGGGGCGTGGCCCCCCATGAAAAATAATGACAAAATAATAATGTTGAAGATTAGATAAAAACAGCAGAAATGAAAAAATATAAGATTGGGATAAAAAATAAAAAATCTTGTATACACAAATAAAACTCTAGGGAAATAAATAATAATAATTTTAATGATGATAATAATGGATTCCGTATTTCCTGATAGAACAGGTGATTGCTGTCAATGTCATAATGTGTACTTAAATTATGAACGATATGCTGAAGAAAATATATCATACTATGATACGGCATACATTATTGATGCAAAGCTAGCATTTTCCAGTAGCTTTTACAAAAGTCATCTATCATCTATGTCTTTTATTGCCAAACCAGTAGGATACTCTATCACTTGCAAATAAAATACGTAACAGATTTTCGTTTGTTGTTGTTGCAGCAAGATGCCGTAATAATATCATGTAGTACATAACATCATCAGTTTCACTTTGAAACTTTTAATTAACACGCCCATATATATAATATATATATATATATATATATATATATATATATATATATATATATATATATATATAATATGGTGTGTGGTGCCCCCATTAAATTTTTCTGGATCCGCCATGCATGCATACATTTGACACAAACTCGCAAAAAGTGTCTGAACATAGATGCCCCGATCTAATGATTTCCGTTAGCTATAGAGATTTGAAATTGCTAGTCTATTCCACTAACAACAAAGCAAAAACCATAGATTCCTTATCAGGAAAAGTAACTAACATTTCCATGTACTTCAGTTTAAACATTAATTTTATTCAAAACAGAGAAACGTAGCAAGATGTCATTTAATTATGTTTTATAAATTTCATGACAATTCTAAAAAAAAATATTATGAGCAATCACGCGACGTCTCATAACTTCAGCAGAATTGTTCTTATTTTGTTGTCCTTCAAATGATAATAAAAAACCAATAAATCTATTCAGTATCATAAAAATACCAACGCATCTGAGGTAACTTTTCGCGATTTTTAGTAAAAATGTTGGATCTTTCCTTGATAGTGACCCTCAAGGGTTTTCGCGGGTCGTTATCTAGGACTAATATTTCTTGGAGGTCATTCATTATCTTGATGATAGTTTATGTTTTTACCGTCATCCCCAACGGAGACTTGTACTAAACACGCCGCAACGGTGGATACATACCGGATTAAAACCCTTGGAACGAGCCTACATATTTACTGAGAATTATGAAAAGTTACCTTCAATGACGCTGGGCATCGCATCCGTGTACTGCAATGATTAGAGAATCCTTCCCATTCAGTGCGAATTCCAGGATTCTCTTTGCAAATCAGGCCTTTCCCTCATGACATCCGTCTTGATAAGGCCGGGGTCTACCACTTTCCCAAGATTAAGAACTACTTCCTAATACCATTTATTTCAGTCATAGTATCTGGGCTAAGTAATTGCACTAGATTTTTCGTCATGCTCGTTGTTTTGCACTAAAAAATCTTCTCTAAGAGATAGTTATTGATAGTAATTAATAAAATCAGGGAAGTTTGCCATACCCCTGATTTTCTGATCCGGATTTTTATTTAGAAAAACGATAAAATTATATCCCAATTTAGCTAACACTGATGACACATCATGATGGAGTGATAGGTTGCCAAAATCCAGATATGCTTAATATGATGGATTAAGAGAAAGAGATTCAAACTTATGACTGGGTACATATCTCAGATTAGCTAATTGATATGAAGACCTAGAAAGATTACTGCTACAATTCATGACTGGTTATCTCACCTGATCCGATAGGATTCCCAGAGAAGAAAGCAATAACAAAATGAAGATTGGTTTCACGGCCTAGATCGTCTAATCCCGGATCAAAAGAGAGAGAGATAACTGAAAAATATAATGATTGGTTATAAGATCATCACTGAGAGCAACCTCGAGAAATGAGCTACAAAAAAACTATGACTATTGGTAATCATACTAAAATCATATTATCGCAGAAGGATATCTGAGGTCGCTTCTCTCGATTCAGAATATAATGTCATTAAAGGCAAGAGGAATCAAGGGGATAAAATCTTGAAACACCAAGATGGTCTCAGGACATTGGGAATAATGATGATCTTAGTTATCAGCAATAGTCTGAAATGAACTTTGCTCTGTCTAGCTATCACCTCATATTTTAACTCTGTGTTTAACTAGGTTTACTTGATGACGTTTTAAAGATTTAAACACACATATATATATATATATATATATATATATATTCTATATATATATATATATATATATACTAGGTTTACTTGATGACGTTTGAAGATTTAAACATATATATTTATATATATATATATATATATATATATATTATATATATAATATATATGTAATATAATAATATATAATCAGTAGTTACTTATTCTATTTGTGACTGTATACATAACTATTACACCTACAGAACTATTACCCTGATGGATGCGCAATGCATTGAAGATTTGGAATAAACCAATGAAAAATATTCATGATCATTCTTCAGACTGACGATGCAAACAGGAATTAAAGGCGGTTTATAAATAACTCGTCAGTATAATCTACACAGTAATGATTATAATTTATCATTCAACAACGATAAAAGAGGACCATCTTGATCGCAAGCCAAGAATGGTACATGCATCGTATATCAACAGAAGGGAAGAATTCCACAAAAATGGTTTTTAAACTATTGTACATCACAACATGAATATATATATATATAATGTATATATATATATATATATATATATATATATAGTATATATATATATATATATATATATATATATACATATATATATATATATATATATATATAAAACATGCATGATTCCTTACCCTATGTTATTTCTGGGAAGGCAGTTGGCTGTCATGACCTTAAAAAACTGATATATATATATATATATATATATATGGTATATATATATATATATATATATATATATATATATATATATATATCATATATATATATACATACTTATATATATATATATACACGAAACATACGTATGTGTGTATATACATACACTCACACAAATATATTTACTAAATGTTTATTATCTAATATGGAAGTTTGCCTTATGTGTTTCCATTTATATACTTATTTGTATACAGACACTTCGGTTATGTATTGGAAAACACTGATTAATAATATATGTCGAATTTCAGAAACTGTGAAATCAATATTTAAAAAAACATTCAGCTCGAAAAATTTAAAATCCCTAGGAAAGCGAATATGAAAAACAAAATGTATTTCTATAGACAAGTGTAAGCAATAATTCTTCAGTAATAGTATAAGCTAAATTGTATTCATTTATGAATCACGAATTTATACTTTGTTTATGAAAGTCTCCTTATCCTGTGTGATTCTGAAATGGATATCAATATTTTCTGATACCAAAAATCCAGCTGAAAAATAATAATAAAACTCTAAAATTAATGAACAAAATGGAAAAAGGATGTCTACGCTAAGGATTTCCGAAAAAATCGATTCAAACCTCTAGACGGTCAGAACATTTGTACATGGAACTAACTGAAACCAATAGGTACAAAAATCATTAATTTATAAATTCATTAAAACCTGTCTGTGTAAAAATATTGGTATAATGAACTCGATAGCAAGACAAAACTGATTCAAGCTAGATAGTGGACTAAAATTACTCCCGGATTTAGTTAAAAAAAGAAAAAAAAAAACCACGGTCATTCAGAAATTTAAAGAATGAATCATAGAGGACATAATAAGTCTTAGTAAACACATTCCTTTATTTATAGTAAAACTGCGCTATTTGCGTAACTCCGAAAACATCCCTTTTGTTTCGCGCAAATGTCCATAATATTTGCTCAAGACCAAAAGGTCATCATTAAAGCTTATTAAAGATTAGAGCTCTTTCTTGCAAGGTTGCGCCGAGGCATTTTCCAATCTCCGAAGGAACGGAGACGGTAAATAAAAGTCGGAGATTTCTTAAGGGTAAGAGGTAGGTTAGGTTAGGTTAGGTAAAAGTCTTCATTTTCGTGATGCGCGACGTAGAAGTCGCGAATTATAGGAATTCCATGTGATCTTAAAATATTATGTTTTTCTTGACGCAAAGGCGGCGTGCGTCACAATTTTCTTGACGCTAGTACGGAAAGATCATGACACAAAGATAGTGAGTCACAATTTTCTTGACGCTAGGACAGAAACGTCATGATGCAGATAGTGAAAGTCAAGATTTTTTGACGCTAGGACAGAAAAGTCATGATGCAGATAATGAAAGTCAAAATTTTCTTGACGCTAGGACAGAAACGTCATGATGCAGATAGTGAAAGTGATGATTTTCTTAACGTTAAGACGGACAGATCATGATAAAATGGAAGTGAAAGTCATCTTCTTCTTAACGCTAGGGTAGAAAGGTCGTGATACAGATAGTGAGTCATGATTTTCTCAACGCTAGGACGGAAAGGTCATGATAAAGAGATAGTGAAAGTCACGAATTTCTTAACATTAGGGCGGACAGAACATAATACAGAGATAGTGAAAGTCACTATTTTCTTAACAATAAGACAGTAACGTCATGACGCTAGGACGGAAAGGTGACGATACAAAGATAGTGAAAGTGATGATTTTCTTAAAGTTAGGACGGAAAGATCACAATAAAATCATAGTGAAAGTCATATTCTTCTTAACGCTAGGATGAAAAGATCATAATACAACGATAGTGAAAGTCATGGTTTTCTTAGCCTTGAAACGGAAAGTTCATGATGAAAATATAGTGAAAGGCAATATTTCCCTGACACTAGGACGGAAAGATCATCTTACAAAGATGGTGAAAGTCTCGACTTTCTTACCACTATGACGGAGAGGTCATGAAACAAAGCCAGTAAAAGTCATGATTTTCTTAATGAAAGACGAAAAAAGTGTAAAGTGTCTTAACTGAAAGACGTTTAGTCACTATTTCTTCTAATGTAAAACGCGACCTGACTTTCTTAGTGACTAGACGGTGTAAAAAGTGTAAAATATAATCATTTTTTTTAAACGAAAATGGTAAGTCACGATTCACTTACTGCCAAATCTGTAAAAGTAATTATTTTACAGTAAAAACAATTTCCTTTTAAAGTCTGCACATCAAGACCAATTATTTTCAAGACCCAAGGGCGGTATAAGGAATGATTTCCATAATGCAAAGAAGGTGAAAGTAATTATTTTTAAGTACTTTGGAACAGGCGATTCTACATATCAAAATTATACATGAGAGAGAGAAGAGAGAGAGAGAGAGAGAGAAGCCACTTATCATCCGTCATGTGGTCTCCCCTTTTCCTTATCTCTGGAAGTGGTTAGTTTTCTCGAATAATTCATTATTTTGAAATATAAAAAAAAACGTATAGAAAAAATTTGGGGGCTTGAGAGTGGTGTGAAAGTAAAATAATCTTTTGCTCGTTCTTGACGTTTTAATAATTTTAATATATTAATTCGTGCATACTTTCATAAATATTTTTTGTTAACATAATCGAGTTCAACTTAACAATGACGAGGAACTGAAATTAAAATTGTAAATCACTGCTCAAATATCAATAATTGTTATGACACTGCTTACAAGATAATAAAGAAGTTACAAGAAGTAACATTAGTGACAAAAAAGATGAAACATACTAAAACTTATTCTTTAGTAAGACTAAATTTAAGAGGCACTGGATGTTGTCGATCGTGGCAATACATATAGTATTAGTTATTAAAATAAAATAAAAAATAATAACGCAGACAAGTCAACTCCTCGAAAAACTATTTAACCCTAAAATACTTTTCATTTATTAGTAATTAAAAAGTATAATAATAAAAATCCTGAAATGAAGAATGCAGTAAACTCTGTTGTAGAAGAAAATTGAAAAATGAAATAGTCTGAATCTAGATGAAAAAAAAATTCAAATGTTGCCGGAGGTAGGACAATGTACGACCAGCTGAAATAATGAAATAGCATGCAATGTAATTATATTAATCGATGTACTGTAGTTTATCAATATTCAAGGATAGTTGATCTGACGAACTGAGATGTTTCATTAAGACCGTAATTTTCTAATAAATAAGCATGCAAAATTATTTAGAAAAATACAAGTCACATACACATATATTGTGTATATACAACGCAAATATAAAGATGTATGTGGAAAATTTTCTTAGTTATTGCAACATCCATGTACAATAATTATATTATTGTACAGTAAAATGAATACACACATTTTATATATACATACACACACACAACACACATACACACACACACACACACACACACACACATATATATATATATATATATATATATATATATATATATATTATATATATATATATGTGTGTGTGTGTGTGTGTGTGTGTGTGTGTGTATGGATACACAAACTAAATCGGTATGTACTCCGGGAACCATTACGATGCAAAAAAGAAGAATCAGATGGAATAATCCAAACGACAAATGTTGCAAATAGTATCCCGAGACTCAGGCCGCAGTTACGTGCGGTCTTGTCTCCCCAATACTTTTGAAAGTAATACGTATATTTTACTCAGGAAGAATCTATCCATAATTATCTGTAACTACATGGTGGCCCACAAAATAAAAAAATGGAATTGGGCATTGCTTATTCAATTGTAGGAAACAGAACAGTTGTCGTTAACAGAAATATTGCTAAAGCA
>NC_061092.1:42162546-42192546 GCF_015104395.2 Macrobrachium nipponense | reverse complement strand
TGGTCACCTATTTAAAAAAAATTACAAAAATAAAATCGCACTCAAACTCATAAGTAACATTCTAGACGCACTGCTGGCCACCTATAAATTCACAAGTAACTTTCAAGAAGCACAGCTGGTTATCTGTAATCTCAAAAGTCACAGTCTTGATGCACGGCTGGTCGTCTTTAAACTCATAAGTAACAGTCTAATATACAGCTGGTTATCTAATAAACTCGTGAGTAAATTCTAGACGAACTGCTGGTCATCTATAAATTCAAATTCAAATTCAAACCTTTATTCATATGCAATTACATATAATTACATGAATACATATATTTAAAAAAATTACAAAAATAAAATCTTACTCAAACTCATAAGTAACATTCTAGACGAACTGCTGGACATTATAATGGCCTCTGTAAGCACTACAATAATTTCATATATCCTTAATCTTAGTTGTTTGTTGGTGTGAACCGACTTTTCTTTATCATTTTTACTAATAAACAATTGGATTGTGAATATCTTGAAGAAAAGGCCAAAGATCTTGTGCTCAGATGTTTCCCCTTTCCCTCGCCAACAGTGGGAACCATTACCATGTATATATATATATATATATATATATATATATATATATTATATATATATATATACATATACATATATATATATATATATATATATATGTTTTAATATATATATATATATATATAATAATATATATATATGTATGTATAACTGAATCACGAAAGTTAGGAACGTGATAAATCCATAAATAAAGATATATGCGACGAAGGAAAATAAATGAAGGAGTACTGCGAGACCTTTCGACGTTAAACGTCCTTTACTAAGCAGAAACTGCTTAGTAAAGGACATTTAACGTCGAAAGGTCTCGCAGTACTACTTCGTTTATTTTCCTTCGTGGCATATATCTTTTTATATATATATATATATATATATATATATATATATATATATATATATATATATATATATATATAATCAGGAGTAAGGGCGAACTCAGCGCACATCACATTCTCATCCAGATCAAGGGCAGGAATTCAGAAGCAGAAGACACAGTATCCATTTATTCCAAGCTTTCGTGATTCATAATCACATCATCAGGGATATCTACAACAATAAAATACAATATATCAATAAAATTAAAAGAGCTATATACAAGACTTCGTCTGCTTTCAAAAATAACGTCTTGTACATCGCAATCTCCCTTACCTTTGTCCATTGCTATCAACATCTCTCTCATTTGCCGCAAAGAATTCTTGCCTATTTATCTTTTCTCCCCCCGTTCTTCTCCGCTCGTCTCTCCGTCTTCCTTTTCTTTAATATCACTTCCTTCTTCGTCTTATTCCATTAACACTCCTTCCTTCGAACTGTTCCTCTTCCTCCTCTTATCTCTATCTCTCCCTTCGTTGCACTCCTGAGATCCATTAGGTTTACGTATTGTCTTGGAATTATACAGAAAGAGCGAGAGAGAGAGAGAGAGAGAGAGAGAGAGAGAGAGAGAGAGAGAATCTTAGAAATGGTTTCACTTCGCTAGGATTGATACTTTGTGGAGGCACGCCGAGTTTTGAAATTAAACTTTTTGAAAGCTCTCTCTCTCTCTCTCTCTCTCTCTCTCTCTCTCTCTTTCGCTCTCTCTCTCTCTCAGTAATTACCAACACATCGTCGTCATCATCATCAGCAGCAGCAACAGACTCAATGAAAACACTGCCACCAGAAGTTGTAAACAGCAACAGTGTGGAAGAGTTTAAAAGAAAGCTAAACAAAATCATTAGGAAACTGTGAATGAACAATAAAACCTGCTCCTAGAGATAAGTGAGCACACGATGTCTCCTCGGATGGACTAACAAGTCTTTGCAACATCCTAATCCTTGTAACTCCTTGTAACAATAACAAAAAAATAAATGGTTTATCAAGTCCTTCGCAATATCAAACTGAGTCCTGTTTTTCAACGGGACTTTTCTTGCCACAGACGAGAGACAAAAATAACAAAAACAGCCGAAGGGTAATATAACTTACCATTGACTGCAACAATTATGACATAAAACAATTCCAGGAGCATTACTATCCTTGAGATAACTACATGAATAACATCATCTTCCATGTGATATTCAACTATTACAAAAACATTACTTTTACTTGTAACAACCATAACAGTATAATTACCCTTCTATAATAATTACAACAATAACAAAAAGATTAATTATCCTTGCCAAACTTACACCCCCTAAACATAGCTTTTTCCTGTCAAGATCACAAAAATCAATGCTTTCCTAGCAATCATTACTTTGCTTTGATACTTACGGTGCCAAAAACATAACTTATCCATGAAATATTCAACCAAATAAGAAGAGCATTATTGTTCTCAGAAATGCAACAGATCAGCAACAGCAACTGAACAACAACCAAACAGCAGCAACAACATTGCATGGCATTTTTCTGCAACCGCATGCAACAGATGAATGTCCAGGCTGCATCCTGCATTCAAGTGTTCAATCGAAAAAGTGCTTTCAGGTGTTCAGTGCTCAGAATGTATTGAGCGAGTCCTGAAAAGCGACCGTGTATCTGAACGTTCAACTCACTGGACGTGGAACAATACACCGTGTTCAAAATATCATGATGCATTTCGATGCAATCCGCAGTATTAGAGAAAAAATATATATTTCTTTTTTTTGATAAAGGGAAAATTGGAAAGTGAAAAATGCAATTTTGCACAATAGTAATAAATACTAGTATGCTAAGGTAAAATATCTTTTCTTAAGAGGAAAAATAGAAAGAAGCATTTATAATTTTGTATTTTAATGACAAATTCTATGAACAAAAAAACTAATCCATACTATTACGAAAAATATATTTTTCAAGATAATAAACAATATGAATAATAAATAAATACAAATTTTTCTTCCAAGATGATATTTTTGCAATGTAATAATAAACAATATGAATAACAAATTTAAGAAAAATACTTTCTTCCAGGAAGATATTTTTGCATTGTAATAATAGATATAATTACAATAAACAAAATTGAACCGGAGTATTAGGAAAAACATTTTCCTGCTAAGAGGAAAGTGGAAAGTTAAATGCACAATCTTAAATGTTAATAATAAAAAAACAAAGGAAAATATAGAT
The DNA here is from genome assembly GCF_015104395.2 of Macrobrachium nipponense. Taxonomy (NCBI): domain Eukaryota; kingdom Metazoa; phylum Arthropoda; class Malacostraca; order Decapoda; family Palaemonidae; genus Macrobrachium; species Macrobrachium nipponense. The sequence continues at coordinate 42,189,417 of NC_061092.1, read as the reverse complement.
TTTTGCATTGTAATAATAAAAAGTATAAACAATAAAATATTCATATCAATGCAAACCAGAATATTAGGTAAAAATATTTATGGTCACGAACTTTACATGCAAGAAAAATATTAAATTTGCTCTTTCGTTTCCAAAGTACGTAAAATTAATTTAAAAATAACTTGCTTAAAACGAATTAAAAAAACGATGAAAAATACCAACGAATATAACTCAAAAAATATTATTTTACTTGAAAGAACGAGAATAAAAAAGTGTAACTTTGCGGTGAAGTATGCATTAAATTACCAAGGATAATAATTTGTCCAAAAGAGTTAAATAAAATTAAAGTCTTTTGCACAACCAAAAATCAACAATTGATTAGGAAAATTACAGAGCTTAAGAGACGGAATATTAGATATAAACAATAATTTTACGCTTTAAGAAAACATTTAAAGAAATTTAAACCTTAAATTAAAAATAAAACATTACGAAGCAACAGAGTAGATATTATTTAAAGCGATAGGAGAAGATTTTACTTTTAAAACAAAAACTTTAAAAAAAATTGTAATTCTAATTAAAAGTCTAAAAATATTAAATACCCAGCATCAATGAAAATAATGTGTAACAGGAATAAAATGCTCATATAAGTAATTTCTACATAAAAATCATTAAGGAATGCCTGCTACATGAAATTATTCTTCTTTTATAAGAAACTATAAAAAACTAAAATCCTTCGGCCTCCATTTAGCAAAAACGTTTTATTACATGCTAAGTAAGATGGAAAACGTATAACTTAGCAAAACAGGAAAAGTGGTCAACTCTATCTAAAAGATGTGTAGCGAAACCAGGTTATAATACCTACCAATCACACAGATTATGAAAATACTTGAAAAACTAGATAATCTAAAGTTTCTCCTTTGAAAAAATATAATTATTTTATCAACAGGGACGAAAATGTCCAGAATAAACATACATTCATCAGTGTAATAGGCTTCTGTTTACTAAAATTAAACATAATTTTATGGAAATTTATTGATGATTTTCAACATGGCAATACACAAACTATTATATTCAAACATTTAACAGCAGATATTTCAATGAATGTATTAATGATTTTTCAGCATGATAATACAAATACTATTTTAATAAAACATTTAAAGCTACCTATTTAAGAAATAATTATTGGCGATTTTTCAGCATGGGAATAAAAAAACTATTTTAATCAAAAAGTTAACGGTAGATATTTTTAAAAATTTATTGATGACTTTTCAACATGGAAATGCAAACAGATATTTAAAAGATGCGAGTACTATCTGGCATTATACGATTGAAATATTCGATGATATAAAGTAGTTGTGCTCAATTGTGTCTTTTTCTGAAAAAAATAAGTTAAAAAATATTTTTGATTGAGTGAAATAAGGTTTAAAAATAAGGGTTAAATTACATTTTACTCGTATTATAAAAGCTTATGTGACCTTTTGTACTGTTAAGGATGCTGTCATATATATGTCTATACTTTATATATTCATACATAGACACACATTACATACATACATACATTCATTCATATATATATATATATATATATATATATATATATATATATATATATATATATATAAAACTGTCAATTTCCTACAATATTTGTTTTGATTTCTAACTAAAAAAAATTAGGGAATAAAAATGTGAACAATTCACGTTATACTGTCGAGGAGCAGATGTGTTATCGATATATTCTTAAGAATGCAAGCTAAAAAAGAAATATATAAAATTGAATTTTGGCATATCTCTATAAATTATTTTTACTTCCTCTGAAAAAATCTTAAAATAACCAAATTTCATTAACACGAAATAAAAAAATTATCATAAATATAGTTTCTTCCCGTTAAAAAATCCTAGTAATAAAAGATTGATAATAAAATGCTAATCGTGAACGATCATTTAAATAAACCAAGCTCACAGATATATACAAAATCCTGCAGCCTATTAAAAACGATATAATGACAGCATGAAAAATCCTGTACACAACGAAAATCAAAATCAAAACACAGAATATAAAATGATGAAATCAATGAAAAATGAAAAGCCAAGAAAACATAAAGAAAAAAGTTTTGATAAAAATTCACTGACCTTGTTATGATGACTTCTTGAGCCTCTCGAAATCTTGCCGCGTTGCAGCCTATGCCGGTGATAGCACACCTGTGCAGGAATAATGTATCAGTAAATTCTAACAATTAAGTGTATTCCATATTTTGCGTTATACGTATATACACACACACACACACACACACACATATATATATATATATATATGATATATATATATATATATATTATATATATATATATATAATAAACATATAAATATATAATATATATATATAATATATATTATATATATATACATATATATAATATATGTATATATATATATATTTTATTATAACATAAGTGTATTCCATATTTTGTGTATACGTATATACACACACACACACACACATATATATACTATATATATATATATATATATATATATATATATATATATATATATATATATATACATATACATATACATATACATACATATATATATATATATATATATATATATATATATATATAATATACATATACATATTTAATAATATATATATATATATATATATATATATATAATATATATATATATATATATATATATATATATATATATATATACATAATGTGAATACTTTAAAAGAAAGCTCTTATAGAGATCTATCGATGAGCAGTCTGAAAAAGTCATTTACTAACAATCTTCAGTGAGTAATTAGGATGTTAAAATCCGACCTGTAAGTAAATACTACAGAATGATGATTATTATCATGACTACTGGCAAGGTGAATCCACTTTATCGGATAAGAATTAAATGCTACTCTTGATATTAAAAAATATATTATTATTGCAACTAATCACACTTGTACTGATACTTTCTATAACAACTGGTTATTAATCTTTCAAATTTTGTTTTTCATTCTGTTCTAATTAATCTAAAGCTCATGGAAGCAATGTATTTATATTATTAAGAAACTTTCTGAAAATATGGCTAAACTCAATACCTAAACCCTAAGCGGCTCTCGACCAATTCCTCCCCAGGAACTTTAGGACTGATGCAATGTTGAAAGTACCATTATAGATATGATCTAAGTAAACAGTTCCAGTAACTCTTCCCAGACAAGATTATGTTAAAGAGCCATAAATGCGCCCAATGGTAGATGATGAGGGTCATGGTATGGGTCAAAAGGTCTATATTTTCGGTATCATTTGAAACGACTTGGCTGGTGAAGTTTACGTGCTAAAGTTGGGCTGTAGAGCAGCCTCCCTGAGGATGTCGTGCAATTGGAACTTCAGAAGTTCAATTGGAACTTCAGAAGTTCAATTGGAACTTCAGAAGTTCAATGCATTACTACCTTATTATATTCTCCTTGTATTTTAACAATTTACTTGCTATTTTTATTATATTTATTTATTAATTTAGTATTTTATTTCATATTTTTAATAAGTGATCTCTTTCTGTATTCCCCATTACCTTCTGTTACATTTTTCCAATGCACACCATATTCTTAAAAATTTGAACTTCAAGTCAATGGCTCCCGTAGGTTTGTTCCATAATAATAGGATTCACTGCCTGAATGAGTACAATACAAAGGTTATGTCCAAAAATAAAATTACAAAGTCTACGGAGTTTGCAACCACAGATTCATCTTTGGGCTAGGCCAAAGCATAATACAAATATCAGATATTATTCTCCCTAGGGTTGTGCGAAAGACATGTCCAAGCAATCCTGTCTCCCTACCATCTTTATCTCGGTTACATAAGCGAAGAGTTTGAAGAGGCAGCGCTACTTGGATGAGAACTATGTAAAGGGAGGCTAGGGAAGACTGGAGATTTGTAGGAGATAAGACGTTAATAGAGGCGACGAATAATTAATAATAATAATAATAATAATAATAATAATAATAATAATAATAATAATAATAATAATAATAATAATAATAATAATAATGGAGAAACAAATCCACAGTTATATACATGTACATAATTATTTAAAGAAATATCTGTACAGAAAGCTTTCGGGAAACAGTTCGATTCCCGAAAGCTGTCTGTTCATATATATCTTTCAATATAGGTACATGTACATAACTGTGGACTTGTTTCTCTATTTCAAGCTTCATGCTACAATGGGTCTTTTTTAATAATAATAATAAAACTAGCAAAATGCAATATCATGAACATACAGATCGATCATCTTACTTCATGCACAACCATCCAAGATTGTAACTTTTTTACCAAGTTTAACTGTAATCATTAGAACAGTGCATAGATGTGGTAAAAGGTGTGCGTCAAACACAGACATACAGACAAGTAGCGGCAAAAAATAAATAAATAAATGTAAATAAAAATGAATAAAATAAATAAATAAAAACACTGTTGCCCACGACAAACAGAATAAATGTGCAATTACAGATACAAAAATGTGTAGCAGACTATATATATAGCCAATGACACTGATAAAGATGCTTAAAATTACATAAAAATATTACCAATTAACAGATTATTAGTGTTACTGTCATATTAGGATGATCAACATATGACAAGGGCCAATTAAATGTAATAATAAACATATTAGGTAAATTGTGTTATCAAAGACAGCAATATTAAATTGAAAGCTGCCACGGTAAATAAAATTATGGGTAGGCTGGCACTACGGTTAGCCTATTTCTAAACCCTAACAAGACACTACATCAGGAGGTACGATTATCCAGTATAATTATTCTAAGCGAATTTTATTTACTGCTAGACATTTTGTTTACTAATATGAAACGCTTACACCCCAATCACCAACACTCCTCTTTTTTTTAACATTCTCCAACCAAGACTTCAGGTGCTCTCACACTGATTTATACATGCTAGCGTTACAGCAACTATGGTCATCTTCCTACTCCAAAAACTCTAGTTACTCCCCATTTCCCCCACTAACTTTCTTCTCACCTTGCTGTTCTTCTCTTTTCTCGCATCCTCGTATTTTCTATCTTCTATTTTAGTTCCTTTCCACTTCTCCCTCAACATCTTCCTCCTACCTATCTCCCTCCCTCCCTCTCTCCTATCCCATCCCATCCAATCGAGGTAAATGCAGCAACACCTTAATTAACATCTGTTGAGGAGATTAATCTACTTCGTAAAAGGAGCCATTCATCTTCGTATTAAGGCTATGCGGGCCCATTTAATAAAGGAAGGAAAAAAAACCCTGGGCGAATTAATCTCTTTTGTGCATGCAGAAGAGGTCGGCGTTCAAACAAACTTGCAGTGCGCTGAAACCGCCTTTTATAACTCCCATGCGATTGTAATTGTTCAGAGAGAGAGAGAGAGAGAGAGAACGCAATGTACGTGCATATCTACGCCTATGCATACATACACATGTACACGCATGCATAAGCACTCTGCTTTTCAGCCGCTTTTAACTGGCGGGCCTGTCCGGTAATTATTCTCCTGCGGGTATATACACACAAGTACTTTCCTCTCTTTCTCTCTCTCTCTCTCTCTCTCTCTCTCTCTCTCTCTCTCTCTCCACTTCAAACGACCCCCAAAGTGAACCCCGTCATGTCCCTTGAACATTTGTAGTCCCAAAACTGCATTTAATTATTCAGAGTTCAAATACGTTCATCTCTCGCTGGGACGATCTGAACTGTTCAATCAACTGAACAAACAGTTTGAAGCGAGAATTTAGCTACAGAAATTTCTCCAGTGCTTTCTCCGCTCTGGAGGACAAAATCTAGAACAGTAGCAATCCTCCTGGTATTAATTTTTGTCGTGTGACTAACCCCCCTCCCCGCCCCCCCCTCCCCAACCTCTCTCTCCCGGCAAAAGCACGACCGGTGAAAAGCATTCATTTCAGAGCGAGCCTAAAGCAGGCGTATCCGAGACGCGTATTATTCCTCGTATTGTGATGTGGCACAAAGAAGCAGGTCACTTTTGGCTAACAGAGTAATACATAGTATAACATGTAGACGCGAGTAGTAATTTTAATGCTATTCGAGATAATTTACTTTAGAAGAACTTTAAAAAATGTAGCTATTTATTTTAATTTTAAAGGAACTTTCAGTTTTTATCGGATAAGAAAAAATTCTGATAAGAATAAATTTTTATTTTTTCTTTCATTTTTTAGTTATGATCGTCCTATTATTATAATAAACTTGATATTCCTCTTCCTGGTGACTATTCTTATCTCATAATTTTTCATTACAAATTATCTTAGACAAAGTATTTCAATACTTATTAAGAACAGGGCATCACAAATTATAAGGTAGATCATCATCCTAACAGGAAATCTTCACTGTATTAATGACATAATTACAAATCCAATAACAAAACTGCCAAAATAATAAACATACAGAAAATAAAATGCATAATACCATCTTAAACGTCTCACATTTTTACCAAACATTTCTATCATATCATCGATTTTCAATATTCAAATATATGCTCCGTGCTCATTCATTCTTATTTATAACATATTTGAAAGATTGTGAGTAGAAATATTATCATCACAATCGATCCCGTGACATATAAAAGGAAGCTGGTATTTTAATAACCTTCCAACTGAACCTTTCCTTAAGTTTAACGATTCAAGAATGTTTATATATAAATATATATATATATATATATATATATAGTAAAATATATATATATATAGTATATATATATATATATATATATATATATATATTATATTATATAATATATATCTATACATATATATTATAAATATATATATATGATATATATATAATACATACATACATATAATAATATATACTATATATATATATAGATATATATATATATATATATATATATATATATATATATATATATATATATAGGCAAAAATTAGCTCAGGGAAAAAACATTGCTATAGGCGTAAATGAACTGCAGAACTGATCTTTTGTTCGCTAGCATCATTCAATACTTCTAAGAATTAAAGGTAAAATTAATAAAATGTAAATGACAAGTAATCCATGTACCTAATAACTAAGGTTACCGGACAGATAAATAAAGGAACAATAGACTTCACTTTCCTTACGAAGGGTTGGAAAGATACTTAATAGTCTTTCCGTCTTATTAAGGTGTCTTACATGGTTCCTGGTTGCTCTAGAGAGAGAGAGAGAGAGAGAGACGAGAGAGAGAGAAGAGAGAGAGAGAGAGCTAAATTGGTTTATATATACGTAATACATGCATATATATATGTGTATATATATATATATATGCGTGTGTATACACACAAACAAACTCAAACACGGGCACAGCCACACACACACATGCACACACATATATAATATATATATATATATATATATATAATATATATATATATGATATATGCAAAAAAAATCACAGTAGATGTACGTGACTTCATCATTCGCAATATATATCTATCTATATATATATATATAATATATATATATATATATAAATATTATATATAATAATAATTATATATTATATAATATATATTAGCTTAAAAATACAGTAGATGCACTGATTATCATTCGCTATATATATATAACATATATATAATATATATATATATATATATATATATATATATATAAAATAAAATATATATATTATATATATAAAATGACTTTTTGTTACTAATCCATATGTAAATTTTTGTACTCTAAAGTATTAAGCTGGTGATACTCCTTCAATCTGAATTCACTTGACCTTCAAGATAACTTACACCGTCATTAGAAATTAGAAATTGTATATGTAGAGTGCTTCTGCTTCGACAACGATTCTAACCTTATGTCTTTTAAGTTGTGATTGTGACTTATTTATTGAGTTATCTAAAAATAGTTTATTGAATTATTGATATCTAATTGTTAAATGATAATAATGGGGAACAGGTGATACATACTCAAACACACACGCACACACACATACACATACAGAAAGAGAGAGAAGAGAGAGAGAGAGAGAGAGAGAGAGAGAAAAAAAAAAAAGAGAGAGAGAGAGAGAGAGAGAGAGAGAGAGAGAGTATCACAAAAGTGATTTGAAACTGAACCCTCTTAAAGCCTTTTATTTAGATACAAGAACCTTTTATTCCACTGTCCCTGGGAACCTCCAGGATTAGAGAGAGAGAGAGAGAGAGAGAGAGAGAGAGAGAGAGAGAGAGAGAGAATCAATGTATAAGGTGATCTGAAACTGAATCCTCTCAAGAGCCTTTTATTTAATTGTATCAAAGATCCTAAAATCCTTCCATGGCCATTTCCGTCCCATCCCCTCACCCGCCCATCCCTCCCCCAAGAGAAAAGAAGGCAGTTTCGCCTGCTACTAATCACCATGGGAGACCTGTCATTCATGTCGCTTCTCCTCCGTCTCACCGTCATTTTTCCTCTCCTATTTCAGACCCCCTTTTCTGTCAGTTTATCCCTCTGGCCCCCTTTCCTTTGGACTCTCAGCCCCCCTTTTTCAGTCCTCGTTGTACTTTGCAGCTCAATTCGTTCCAACTTAAGCTGACGTCCGCCATTTCTCTTACTACTTGGGACTGATGAGAGAGAGAGAGAGAGAGAGAGAGAGAGAGAGAGAGAGAGAGAGAGAGAGAGAGAGTACGTGGAATCAACAGCCAACGAACGCACTCAATATTTCTGGTTAAGAAATGTTACAATTAAAAAAAAAAACCGTAAATTACAGACAATTCTTGTATATTAATATTTCTAAGTTTTGAATAGGATTGTCAGAAAATAAATAAAATAAAAATAACAGGCCTGAAGATATGATAGAGAAAGCCTGTTGATATTCAGAAGCCATTAAATATTTTAACAGTTTATCATTTCAAAGGTAAATTATTATTATTATTATTATTATTATTATTATTATTATTATTATTATTATTATATTATTATTATTATTATTATTATTATTATTATTATATGGTTGCTTTAAGCGTCTGTCTTTAATGTGAAAATTAAAATGTTATTAAATAAATTCACTTATTTGAATACTAAAAAATTTTAAAAATTCGAAACTGACGAAGGTTGACAAATGTTCGGGACTGACGCCTCCAAAACTTGATTTTGACCGTCGATCGAAATTTCACCATTCACATGAAATGCTTTTAACAGTTAGTCTTGGCCTGCTTTCTCTGCAAGTAGGGATTAGGTCACGTGAGTTATTCATCAAACATCCATGGGCAAAACAAGTGGATTTACTCGAAGAACGCGAAAAATTTATTTCAATAAAGCATTATATTTTGCTGTTTAAGTATGACTCAACACAACCATACTATGTTCTATCGGTGTGATTTGCTGTAACCATATTCATTATACATTTAATAAAGCTAATAGGTTTTTAAGATATTAGTCACTGCAGTGTCAAATTCATCATCATATTCATTTTTCTTGAGTGTGAAGTGGATAAGGCTTCAACATATTTCTTCACTCAGGTAAAGTTCAAATTTGCATAATAAAAACTTCATCATCAAAAATATTTTTCAGGTTTCTATAGCTTTTCTAATCAATGTAAATTCAGACATATTTGTGGTGTCATAACTATACTCAACGAATACGTTTCACGGGGGAAAACCAGATGAAGAATGCCCATGTATTGTTTTAATATTTTTGAAACTCGTGTATATCCTAATACATATAAAAATCGTTAAAGAAGGAATTAACCATTGTGTTATTTTCAATGACGATTTCATTACGGATAACTTGCAAAATTATGATTTCTATAATTTTTGAACATTACAATTCTTCATAATTTAAAGAAATTTATTTTTTAGTGCCATACTTTTCCATTTGTATCATTTCTGCGTTCCATTAAGTCCTTTTTAATTCCCCGTCGATTAACGAAAAATACTTACATTCCGTTTCTACATACATACATACATACATAATATAAACATAGATATATATAATATATATATATATATATATATATATATATATATATATATATATATATATACACTGCGCTGCGAATTCTTATCTGGACGTCTGGAAAGTCTTGGAGACTTTAGAATTATGCATTGTGATTTTTATTTCATAAGTCGATTGTAGTATTCAAATATTCCTAGTTATCTAATATTAACTCTTGCTTATCAAGAATTATAAGTATATATATATATATTATATATATATATATATACTATATATATATATATATATATGATATATGATAGATAGAGTAGGATAGATATGGTAGATAGGTAGATAGGTAGATATAGATAGATAGATAGATAGATAGATAGATAGATAGATAGATAGATAGATAGATAGATAGATAGATAGATATCAGGGATATCTTGTTCATGGAGGAATTTAAAACTACTTAAATGCCATGTGAATAACCTAAATGATAAGCAAGAGCTAATATTGTGTAACTATGAACATTTGAATACTACAATCGACTTGCTATGAAATAAAAACTCAATCACAATACATCATTCTAAAGTCTCCAAGACTTTCCAGACGTCCAGATAAGAATTCGCAGCGCCGGAATCTATCTTTCACGAAGGACATTCTAGCCACAACTTCGACAACTATCGAAGACTTCGAAGGCAAAAGTTGTAAGAACCTTTTTAAAAAGTGAGGAACTCTCTCGAGTCTCTTTAAGCTATTTCAGATTCCACAAGGCCTCTGAAGGGAAATCCGATTTTTTAAGAATATTATGAAGTTTACATGTCTACTTGCGTGGCACTCTACTTTATGTATGTACTATTTAAGAATTTTACCTGTATAGCTATGAAGTTTCCGTTGTACGCTAATTTATGCATGCACTTAAAACATATCTGTGTACGTACGTATGTGTGTGATAAGGTTTGTATATTTATATTCTGTTGTTCATTCATGGATGTGTATATGATTTAAATAACCTTGCATGATAGAAAATATTTAACTTGTGAGCCTTTTAACATAATGATAGGCTTATCTAAAAGATACTAATATAATACTAATGATCTAAGGAATCTGAGAAGGTTTCATTTTCTTTACGTTTTGAAATATAGCAATGTTTTGAAACACTTCCAGAAATTCTCACGTTAGAGACAGCTCCTTTTCCTTCTTAAAATAAACGTACTGATTTCAAGTTTGTCTTATATTTCTAAATCCGTTCGTTTTATCAATAGTCTTTTTTTTATCTCCTTGTTTTTCACCTTTGTGTGTGTTTTCCTTACTTCATCTTCCTCACGTTCACTCCTTTCTTTACTAATTCTTGTTCTTTTCTCAGCGCTTCTCCTTTATTTTTCTTTTTATTGTACTTTTCCATTTCCTTGCTTTTCTAAGATTTAAAACCCTCATTTATACTCTCTTACCAAGATGCTTCTTTTTTTGTTAGAAGTTTTGTTACTTTAAGTTTCTTCATGTTGATTAGATGCCAATAATAATGAATGTTTTCTACCACAGGACGATTGGACGATTTCATGAAGAAGAAGAAGAAGAGGAAGAAGAAGATGATGATGATGATGATGAATTAGGGCTGTTGAAAATAATTTTTGTAGAATGTCGGCAAGGATGACAGACAAGCTTATATGATCTAGTGAAAGGCGATCCGATATCGTCTTCACAAACTGAAAGTGGATTTAGGTGAGACCATAAAAAGACATCTGAACCTTATATTCATGCCTAATACTTACTCTCGAAAAATCAAAAGTGAGTTTATGAGATACTAAATAAGAAAAACATCTTCGGGTCTGTGGTTGATTTTAAAATCAACTCTTACCAACATGGAGATACTATTTGTATTTATAGGCCTCCATACAAACTCAATATTTGTGCCAGCTATTTCCTGCTTAGGATCCAAGGATGAATTTAGTTGATACCAAATAAGAAAAAAAAAGTCTTAAATTGATTTTAATGCCAAATTTACATAAACTAAGATATAGAATGTTAAATCCTAAACGCCTAAACAGACTGAGATCCATACCTGCTACTTTGTATCTGGGAACGAAAGTGAACTGAGGATATACTAAATAAAAAATGTAACTTTTACCATATCTGGAAATACAGAGTTAACATACAAACCTCCATACAATTCGATATTCATGATAGCTATTTCGTACTAATTAATAAAAGTGAATGTAGTTTGAATTTCAGTGATACAGAATAAAAAACGCAAATTCAGCCAATTCTAAAGATGACTTTCACCAGGTTTTGAAAGATTTAAATTCTGAAAATCCCGTACAAACTTTATAATTCTGACACGTACTTCTTACTAAGGCACACAGACTGAATTTAATTTCTACGAATACAACAATTTCTTGAGCCGAGTTTAAAATCAACTCGAGGGAAGCGTGAAAATATAGTTATAAATTATAAACCATTATGCAAACCAGACAATCGTGCTAGGTATTCTCTCTTTGGATATCCAAATGAATTAAGATCTAAAAATACTATTTTAAATTCTAAACCTCTAAATATAAATTTAAAAAATGACTTCATTCATGTCTTATACTTCGTGCCAAACCTCGACCAATGTAAATTCAGGCTGGAAACTTCGGTTTTATGTTTCCAGTCCCATGTAAATTCTTTTTCTTTTAAATCTAAACATTCCATACTAATTGTTTTCCTTCCTTACATTTTCTCACACACTCCTACCAGCCAAACATTCTAAGGTACAGTTAACATTGTATTGATTAGCGCTACTTAATGCTACAAGACTAAATCAATCTCTTATTTCGCAGGTGTAATAATAATAACAACAATAATAATAATAATTCTTTATTTCAGCTCAGGGTCATATGCATGGAAATATACAAAGTAGAGGCATTGCAGTACACACAATCTAATACAAGTGATAAAATGATAAAAATGATAACTGGCAATATCTACGCAGTTGTTAAAATAGTAGTAAAAATATAGTAATATAATATTAGAAAATGTCCGAGATATTGCAACTTTTACCCAATGTGGAAATAGTATGTCTAATTATAGCCCTTTATACAAACCTGACATTTATGCTACCTATTTCCTACTTAAGAATGAAAAATGAATTTAAGGTGGTGTCATATAAGATACTAGTCATAAGCTGATTTTAATGTCAAAATTCATTAAACCAGGAAATATGTTAAATCCTAAACCCCTATTAGGACCTGAAATTCGTGCCACCTATTTATTCATGAAATAAAAATAAATTTAGTGATACCAAATAAGAAATACACCTTGCGCTGATTTTAAGAAAAAATTTAACAATGATTAAAATTATAGTTTATGTGCATAAAACTCCATCACACCAAATATTCATAACAACATATCTCGTACTAATGAATAAAAGTTAATGTATGTGGCACCAAATAAAACAATAGGATTAGTTGACCTTTACAAGGTTTGAATAGTTTTAAATCTTAAGCAGCCTAAAGCTCTTATCTAGTAATAATAGCAGTCAAAACTATAATGACAGCTATTTCCTACCGAGGCACCGAAATTAAATTTAATCGACACCAAATAAAATCTTTTTTAATCAACTTGAAGGAAACATGAAACTATAACATATATATATATATATATATATATATATATATATATATATATATATATATATATATATATATATATATATATATATATATATATATATATATATATATACATATATATGTATATATATATATATATATATATATATATATATATATATATATATATATATATATATATATATATATATATATATATATATATATATATATATATATATATATATATGCGTATATATATTCTATTACTGTATAAACCTGACACTGGTGCTAGCAATATCCCCCTTGGGAAATCCAAATGAATGAAGATTTGAAAATACTATTTTAAATTCTAAACTTCTACATATATATATATATATATATATATATATATATATATATATATATAGATATAGTATGTATATATATATATATATATATATATATATATATATATATAGATATATATATATATATATATATATATGGAAGTTTAGAATTCAAAATAGTATTTTCAAATCTTCATTCATTTGGATTTCCTCAGGGGAAATTGCTAGCACCAGTGTCAGGTTTATACAGTAATAGATATATATATATATATATATATATATATATATATATATATATATATATATATATATATATATATATGTGTGTATATATATAGATATATACTTATAAAATATATATATATAGTATACATATATATATATACATATGTTATATATATTACATAGTATGTATGGTGTATGTATGTATATATATATATATAATATATATATTATATATATAATATATATACGTATATATAATATATATATATATATATATATATATATATATATACATATATATCATATATAATATATATATATATATATATATATATATACTATTATAATTAAGCTTCATTTATAGTTTATACTTTATGAAAAACCCTGACCAACGTAAATTGTCTCTGGAACTGAGGTGTTCATTTGCTCACTTTGTCACCAATTGTTACCAATGCTTTTTCTTTGAAATCTAAACTAGAGACATATTTCTCTTGCTCTAAATCTTCTAATAGACCCCTACTATCCTTCCATTCTGAGGTACAGTGCATAATATGTTTATTTGATACTAGAAGACCAAATCAATCGTTTATTTGCAGATATTGAAAAACTCCGCAAAATTTAAATTAATATTTTGAACATACAATTTTGGAAATGAAAATAGCTGTTGCCTTTATTCTCGACTTGAATACTAAGCCTCATTGCTAAGGTATCAAAAAGATACATCACAAGGTAAAAGTAATTTAATTGTAAATATATATAAATGAAATATACTCTTTGTAAAATAGATTAGAGAATTTTTTTTCATAACAGGAAAAAATAAATTACCTTCAAAATAAATATTAAAAATAAATTCTTCGTAAAAATAAGGAAAAACATTCATTATATAATAAATATGAAAAAAATAAAACCTTTTAAAATTGATACGAAAAAATGCATCATGTAAAATAAATATTACTAATAACCATTACCATCATCGTCGCCATCTTACCTCCCGTCTTTCATTCATGGCAGATACCTGTCTGACCGTCCTTTAAAACATCACCTGACGATAAATATTCCCATTCATAATAGATTACGAGATCACTGATCAAAACTCTTAAGTGATATAACCGTAAGAAAATCACCATCCCCCGCCGAGGCGCTTTGCCTTAATACAATCAAGAAGAAATAAAAGATTAAAGTCATTTACATATCAAATGATGCGTTTCTTAAAGGGACAACGCAGACACGCAAGCATAAGTGACCGTCGTAAACAAAACCACGTGACCAAGACGATAAACAATTAGGTATATAAATAAAAACATTAAATTTTAAAGACTCGCTCCCTTGTCAAGGCGATGTTTTAAAATGAAGGAACGTTGTCAAGCTCATGAAGGATAGTGTAAAATTGCATTGAACGAATGATAATAAATAAATAATTAAAATAAAGGCAATCAGAGTGACTGGAAGAAGCAAGTGCTACATCTCCTTAAATGATAATTGAATTAATTCAGGGAGACAGGAGATGTAGGTGGTTCCATACGCTATCATGGCGGTGTGAATGACTTGTAATGTACCCTAGACAGCATTCTATAGTTTCTTACAATTCATGTCACAATAGATTACAAAATGAAACAAGTAAAAAATTCGCCGAAGTTTCTAAGGAGGAATCGAGTTTTCTGCACAACGTATAATGTTGTATGAAACTCTCAGCCACAACCCCCCACCCCCACCTCATGGTGGTCTTTTTGTTGGCACCTATAACAGTGCCAAACGCACCATCATGGCTAACTTTAACCTCAAATAAAATCAATTTGCAAGCCTGTAGCCACAGCAGTTTCTAAGATCTGAGGGCGGACAGAAAAAGTACGGATGGACAGACAAATAGTCATCTCAATAGTTTTATTTGACAGAAAACTAAATAGCTTAAGATATACTAACTTTTATACTCAATTGGTGTTTCTTCATATGAATGCATGCCTATGAATTTGCGTGTGTATGACTGTGTGCATCATAGCTTGCACGTACGTATGTATGTAGGATGCATGCATGTGTACTTTGATAGGTATGCATTTATAAACATGTTTTTGCATACGAATCCATATATATATATATATAATATATATATATATATATATATATATATATATATATATATATATATATATATATATATATATATATATATATATATATTTATATACTAATGCACGTACGTGTGTATAAGTGAGAGTGTGTATGTATGCATGTGTGCAAAGTAGCCTGCAAGTACTACTTACACATATGTGTTCAATATGTAAGTTTGAGCAGCATTTTCCATAATACAAGGTGTATCAACATAAAACAAAAGTTTGATATCTGTTTCTTAAGGGCTCTTGTTATCAAATGCTCTTCCGTTCGTACTGCTACATTATCTATGGGTGTTCCCTCTGGACGAACTATACCCGAGAGACCATGAGACGCATCACTGTTGTGCACAATGACATTCTGAGACGCCTCACAAACACTCCCCGCTACCACTCCGCCACACAGATGTTCATTGAAAACCACCTGGACAATTTAAAAATCATTGTTAGGCGAACAATGTCCAGTCTGGTAACCCGAATGAGAAACAACAGCAACTCGCTCATACAAAGCATCCTAAGGAGTGAAGCAAGAAGATCTAAATTGTGGGAAAGATGGGAAAATGAGGCCTTTGTCCCCTAAAGAACTTAATCTCTGTATTGGCAAGATGTCATCTGCAGTTTTTGTCATTATTACATTTATTGCTGATATTTTAATTTTTCATTATTACTGTGATTACTATCAAGTTAAAAGTTTTTTTTTACATTCAATTTTTGTATGTAGCCCTCTGGACCTGACTACTGTAACCACCTAAGGTCTCTAGTTGAAATTTAAGTTATGTAATATGTGCACTAACTGTTATTACTCTCAATGCATATTTTTTTTCTCACCAATATTATTACTGTTATTACCAGTATTATGATTACTAGCTTTTATGCTACCTCAGCTATTTTGTGGATAAGTGCCGATTATTCATTTTCTTTTTCTTTTTTATCATGTCTCATGTATCTAGATTGTGTATGTTACTGTCTGTATTTTGTATATTTAAAAGTATCGAAAAATATATTTAAAAAATTGTTAAAATCATCGTAAATTATATTGGAAATTTGTTAAAAGTATCGTAAATTAGGTTAGAAATTTGTTCAAAGTATCGTAAATTATATAGAATTTTTTTTAAAAGTATCGTAAATTATATTGGGTATTCGTTAAAAGTATCGTCAATTAGGCAAATGTCTGGTTTGCGAGTCAAAATATTGCTTATAATAATAATAATAATAATAATAATAATATAATAATAATAATAATAATAATAATAATAATAATAATAATATGCTTTATTTCAGCTCAGGGCCATATATATTAACAAACTTCCTATATAATTTACGATACTTTTGAAAATTTTCAAACATCGTTTACGATACTTTAAACAATTTCTTATTTGATTTACAATACTTTTTATCAAATCTCATTTATAATTTACGATACTCTTAATAAATTTCCAGTATAATTTACGATACTTTGACCAAATTACCAATATAATTTACGATACTTTTAAAAATTTTCATTATAACTTACGATACTTTTAACAAATTTCCAATGTCCGAATACAGAGGGGCGCGGTGGGGGGTGGGGGGGGTGGGGGGGGGGGGTGGGGGGGGGGGGGGGGGGGGGGGGGGGGGGGGGGGGGGGGGGGGGGGGGGGGGGGGGTTGGAGTACCGAAAAGCCTCCGTGACTAAAACATCTGACACAACGAAGGAGAAGAAGAAGAAGAAGAAGCAGATGGAGAAGAAGAAGCAAAAGAAACAAAGTAAAACGTCTGGTAATAAATCTGCTGGTCACTGGAGACAGTGTTACTTAACATTATTTCGACTAAAACAGACAACGTCCATTACTAAAAATGTAATTTAACATCGGTGCTAATAACAGAAAACATCCACAACATGCAGCATGAAATAATGACATTTCAATGTTTTGTTAGGCGTAGGCAAAACATTCAGTATTGAATAAGCCCAGGTCTCCCGCGTGGTAAATACATTATTCACAATCCACCCACAACATCCAATCCCCCCTCCCCCCTCCCCCCCCCTCCCCCCGGGGCCATCCACCAACACATCCCCCATCTCCCGGAGAAACAAAAGTGTAGTGTTTATAGTGTAAATATGAGGGAGTTATGAACATATGGGGGAACTATGAACACGGGGTGGGGGGTATGATGTGAACGCACACGGAGCGTTCAAAACCACCCAGACTCCCGACAGTCACAGCGATGAATTTTGGTTCCTCGTTGTGGCGGCACAATCGAAATTCAAGTCATCCACACTACTAGCGTCATAGGCCTAATATTTCTTTCCCACTGCACAATAGGTGCCAGTAGGCCTACGATTTCTTTTCGTCCGTACAATTGATGCCAATAGGCATAAGATTTTTTTTATTCAACAGTACATTGGTGCTAGTAATGCTAACCTTTTTCTTTCTCCTTCGCTAAATTGGTATCAATTGGCCTAATATTTTTTTTTCTAATTTGCACTATCGGTGCCAGCAGGTTTGAGGCCTTTTTCTCCCTCTATTTTTCAGGTGGGGACCGGCAAAGGCAGACACCAATTTTTCTCTTTATCAGTCACGTCGAATAACTAAGAGAAGATAAGGACGGTATAGGCCTACTCTAGCATAAATTAACTTCAGTATTTAGGGAATAATTTCTTTTACAGTACAAAGTTTAGATGTATACCAGGCATTAATCGATATTGAAAGGTAATATTTCATACAATTCACAATAATTAAATGATCTTATGACTATCCAATGTTCCCAATTCCTTTAATCTACGCACTTCTTTGGTAGATTTCTATAATATTCGATATTCAACAATAATAGTCATAAAGACTAACATTAAATTTGAAAATATTGTTAATATAATCACCAATGATGACGGTCATTGATGTAATCTTATTTGCTTCAGCAAACCACTAATTCAATTTTTCATTTGCAGATACGTTCTCGGTCGACTGATAGATCACTTGATTGGTAAGTACTGGCGTTACAATATGGAAGGTAATCGAAAACCAGACGAAAATATTTTGCTAAAAAATAATAAAACATAAGTAGCGAGAGGAAAAAGCCTTGTTCTGGAGCAAATTTAACGCATAAAAAATATGCCCTAATTATCTGTTTACTTAAAATATAATTGATAATGAAAATGTTTTTGGTAAGTGATAAATGGCTAATACATTTACCTGAATAAATATTCGATATATTTGGTCAGTGGATTTATGTGTGAGGTGTTTCATCT
Organism: Macrobrachium nipponense; assembly: GCF_015104395.2. Taxonomy (NCBI): domain Eukaryota; kingdom Metazoa; phylum Arthropoda; class Malacostraca; order Decapoda; family Palaemonidae; genus Macrobrachium; species Macrobrachium nipponense. The sequence goes on along the minus strand of NC_061092.1, from coordinate 42,170,056 downwards.
ACGTATTATTTCTATGTAATATTGTATAGCAATTCCTACTCAATAATAAATATGGAAAAACAAAGGTTATCTTTTTATCCCCAAACATTTTACTGTACTTTTAAGTACGTTATAATTTTTAAGTCCGAAGTATTTTATAACATACCACTGAAATTGGCTTATACTTCAGCGTAAAACAAAAGTTACTAATTTGCAGTTGTCCGTTGAACAGCGATTGACATTACATACACTAACCTAAAATAAATAATCACACGTTATGTATTTTTTGATTACTAAATAAAACTGGATTATATATATATACTATATATATATATATATATATATATATATATATATATATATATATATATATATATATATATATATGTAAAAAATACACTGGGTTCTAAACACACACTAAAAATATGTACTCGATTAAAAAATAAGAAAAATAAAAAACACCCTAGTAAAAAAAAAAAACTATCTATATTGGTTTTTATGTGTTTTTTTCTAATTTTGGCAATATGCGCTTTTATATAATCTAACGAGTCGTAAAAACTGTTATCATTGCCTGGGAATGATTGGCGTAATTGTCACCTCTTACGGAAAGTAAATATGCCAAGCTGATTACACATCAAGTTATGAAGCATTCAAAATGAAACTTCTAAATCTCGAAACACGAACAAAAATATTTCCTATTTTCTAATTCTCTAAGAAATTATTCCTGGGCAGGAAACAGACCTCATTTAAGGTAGGAATGCAGTATATTTATCAATAGATAAAATTAATGAATACACAAAATCAAATGGAATATATATTTTTGATTATGTTGAAAAAAATGGTACAAAAAACAATAAATTGAAATGAAAATGACAGAAAACAGCAACAGTGAATCTGAACCGACATAAGAGCCAACGATAAATCTAAACTGGTGAAATTCTAAACCAACAAATTTATATTGCAGACAAAACTAGTTTATTCAAACTGATGAAAATAGCAATAAATCGATATACCTGAAAATATTACCTAAATTTCTTAAAACAACCCAAATTTACTTATACAGATAAAACACCAATAAATTAAACGACGCTTTGAACTGAAACTTATATAGTTACCAGAATAAATAAATATCTACGTTTATTTTATACGTGTATTAATATATATATATAGTATATTATATAATTATATATTATATATATATATAATATATATCACATATATATATATATATATATATATATATATATATATATATATATATATATATATATATATATATATATATGTATATGTATATTACCTATATATTATATATATATATATATATATATATATATATATGAATAACTTGATCACGAAGTATATAAAACGTGATGCTATGTATAAATAAAGGTTTTTTTGCCACGAAGGAAAAAAATGAAAAAGCGAGATAGCCAAGTACTTTCGGTCCTGTTCGGACCCTTTACTGAGGCAGTAAAGGGTCCGAACAGGACCGAAAGTACTTGGCTATCTCGCTTTTTCATTTTTTTTCCTTCGTGGCAAAAAACCTTTATTTATATATCTATATATATATATATATATATATATATATATATATATATATATATATATATATATCTATATAATATATATATATATATATATATATATATATATATATCTATATCTATCTATCTATCTATATATATATATATATATATATATATATATATATATATATATAGATATATATATGTTTGTTTATTCTGATAGCTGAATGGGAAGTTTCAATTCAATATAATTGTTGCTTGACAGACAAAAACTAACAATGACAGTAATAATATAATCATAACTTGTAATTATGAAATAATATACACATGAGTATAAAAAAAACAACATCTAATCTTAGATCATTCATTATTACTCTTTCATTAAATTCGAAAAGTAATTGAGATAGTAACAAAATAATGTGCAAAGTAATGAATTTTATTAAATGTTAGAATTAATGATTAAAATATTAGATAAGAATTATAGTTCAGATTATATAGAAATGAAAAGATTTTAATGAATAAAAAAAAATATATGATACGGGAACGGATATAAGATAATTCATCAGTTTATCAATTACACAGGAATGATAGTTTATTTCTAATACAATAGTAATTCTGTTGAATAACATCTTAAATGACAATGAACTGTCGATATACAGGGAATATCTAACAACAATTTAGTAAAAACATATTACTGAATATTATGACATGAACAAAATAGGCATTGCTAAATTTTCAACAAAAGGGAAGTGCAATGCAATAGAATAAAAAAAAAACATTTAACAACTGTACAAAGATCTCCATGATTTCCATAATACAAATTATTACATTTTGTTTATGGTACTACTATTCGATTTAAAGTTGACTTGAAGATTCAATATATGTAGCAAAAAATATCTACAACCTTCTTTTTAACATAATTACGAAATAAGGATAAACGAAATCTTCAAATTCACTACATTACATATTTGGCTATCTATGTTACAACAATTATATATATATATATATATATATATATATATATATATATATATGTGTGTGTGTGTGTGTGTGTGTGTGTATGTATGTATGCATGTGTGTCTCTATACACACAATATGGTTTGAATAAGTGTGTGCTACAAATTGCTGAAAATGTTTCATAATCTATACATATCAAGCCTTAAAAAAACTATATATACGATACGATTGCAAAGTTTTCTCACAGCCATTCATACATGCATACAAATAAAGACGAGAACACTCATTGGTATACTTATATGAATACTGATATAAATAAAAAGAGCCAATCACAAATCAATATCGGTAAGTAAAAAACATTCCTGAAATTCACCCGGACATATATCACAAATAACAATTTCCCGGCAAAAAAAAAAAAAAAAAAAAAAAAGACACGGCTTCGGCAGCATGTTTTCGATATTAAACGCCTTTTATTTTTTTTATAAAGAGAACGAACCAAACATGCAAAAAACAAAAACGAAAACAAAAAACGTATAAAAAAAAATATGCATAAAACGCAATATACGACACATGCAAATCTTGGGAGTAGCCTTTTATGTTCGGTCCATCACACGTCATCCAGTGTACCGAACGAAGCGTGGACCATCCGGTCTGGGACTGTATGGGATAGGTCATGGGATGTGTATGGCACAGGGGGGTAAGGGGGGTCGGGGCATAAGGCCCCAGAGGACCATGGGAACCACGGGAGAATTGGGGTAGGCATATAGGCCATGAACAGCAGTCACGTGCTTCGAATATAAAAAAAATAAATAAAAGGGAAACGGGTGATGGATTGAAATAATAAATGGAATAAGTTGTGAAGGTAAACGAAAGAATGAAAAGTGAAAGAGAACTGAAACTGAGGGATAGAGTGTATATTTGGGAATACATGCATTCATATATATATATATATATATATATATATATATATATATATATATATATAATATGATATGAACGCGAGCGAGCGCGCGTGTGTGTGTATATTATTGTATTTGAAATTAAAAACTTTAAAGTATTTTGGTGCGTTTAAAAGAGACATATTTATCTCCTTTCCAAAAGTTTTAGAATTAATCTGAAAAATACAAGTACAGTAAGCACATGCATACATCATACATACTCACACGTAAATTATGTATATATATATATATATATATATATATATATATATATATATATATATATATATATGATATATTATATATATATATATATATATATAATATATATATATATATATATATATATATATATATATATATATATATATATATATATATATATATATATATATATATATATATATATATATATATATATATATATATATAATGTATATATAATCCACACATTTATGGCAACAAACACACCCAAGCAATATATCTACACATATTGCAGCCAAGGAAATAACAGCGAACTAGATTTCAATCGATTACGAAAAACTGATGATGAAAAGGAACATAAAAATTAAGAAGGAAGGAAGGCAAGTAAAGAAGCCAAGGAGAGGAGAACGGATAAGAAAAATGAGAAGAGATTGCAAGAAGAGGAGAAGGTAGAAGGAGGAAGGAAAGGAAATAAACTCAAGTCTAAAGTAAGAGTTTTGTCTGAATATAAAATACTGACCGGCGGAAGAGACAAATTATTTTCACGAATGTGACATTCAATTGTTGAAATGAAATCGGGAATCTTAAATTGAACTTCAGAATAAGGGCGAAATAGGTATACGAAAACGTGAACAGGAGGAACAAAAAGAAAGATACAATGTTAAAATAGGAATTCTATGGAAATCAATAAGCACTCAATATAGGAAAGAATTTCAAACGAGGTGAAACACAAGGAGGCATTTTAAGTAGGACTTTTAAATTGAAAATGAATAAGAAAAAAAAAAGAGAAGAAATAATTGCTAGATGAGGACATTAGTAAAAAATTACATTTCAGCATGTATATGTACTACGAGATAATAGGAGCAGAATTAGGAATGTCTTTATAAGGTGAATATAATGACCAAATAGGATTTTATTATATGAAAAGAATCGATTAGATTGCTTTATTATAAGGAATAATTTCACATGAAGTCAGATCAAAATAGATTGAGAAAAATAATAAAGAATTGGCAAAAGACGGTATCTTAATAGATACCAGATACGACCAAAATAAGTGCATTAAAATCACAGTGGATAAGTTTCCAAATAAGGACCTAAAGTAGGGATTCAAAATAGGGAACTCCCAATAGGGAAGCGGTAAATGCACATGGAAGAGAGGAGGAGAGAAGCGCAAACTCAAAATAGGGATTAATGGTGGGAAGGGAGCATGAAACAAAGGCATATGCTTTGAAGTTGAATGGAAAGGGGAAACATATATGACGAGAAGCGCAGTAGGATGAGAATTGGATAAAAGATTCGAGAGGTTGTTGGAAAAAAAATTTAAATTAAAATATTAAGATAATGGTGTGGGGAGGGGTGTGAGGGGGGTGGGGAGAGGGTAGGAGTCGTAATTTCAATGACACTTTGATATTCATAGATATAAATGAATAACTCAATACAAACAAAAATGTATATATATATATATAAATATATGCATATATGTAATCATATACATTTACACACACAATATACATCACTATATATATATATATATATATATATATATATATATATATATATATATATATATATATATATATATATATATATATATATATATATATATATATATATATATATATATATATATATATATATATATATATATATATATATATATATATATATATATATATATATATATATATATATATATATATATATATATACATACATACACATATATCTATTTATATATATTTACGTATACATGCATATCCATATATATATATATATATATATATATATATATATATATATATAATTTAATATACATCATAGTAAAATATACGTGAAGCACAAAAAGCAAGTTCTAATCATCTCGAAGAAGAGCTTCAACAAGAGCTTCAAAATATAACAGTGAAATCCAAAGAATTACAATACTTGGAAAGAAGGGGCTAAATAAACAAAAAAATTAATACTGAAAGGATCAGATAACAAAAATAACTATTATACTAACCTCAAAAAACAACAATAAAGCAATGGTAATTATATAATCGTGATAATAGTTGCAATAATAATAATATGAAAGGGATGAACAATGATATGAACAAGAAGGACAACAACAACATGAACAACAAAGGCAGCAATGGTCTGAACAACAAAGACAACAACAAAATATGAACAACAAGGACAACAACAATATGAGCAACAAAGACAACAACATTATGAACATCAAGGAAGAATAAATAACAAAGACCACGTCAGCATGAACAACAAGGACAACAACAATTTGAACGACAAAACCAACATCAATAAGAACAAAAAGGACAAAAATATGAACAACAAAGGCAGCAACGACATGAACAAAAAAAACAACAACAATATGAACAACAAGGACAAAAACATGAACAGCAAGGCCAACAGCAATAAAAACTACAAGGCCAAGAACAACATATACAACAAAGAAAAGAACATAATGAACAAAAATAACAACATCATGAACAACAAAGGCAACAACATGAGCAACGAAGAAAACAATAATATGAACAACAAAAATAAAGACAAATACATGAACAACAAAGACAACAACAACATAAACGACAAGGACAACAGCAACATTAAAAACAAGGACAACACCAACATGATTGGCAAGGAGAGCAACATGAACAGAAAAGACAACAACTATATGAACAGGGGAAACAACAACAAACAACAAGGACAACAATAATATGAACAACAATGACAGCAGCAATATGAACAACAAGGACAACAACAACATAAACAGAAGGGGCAACAACAACATATACAACAAGGACAACAACAATATGAACGACAAGGACAACGACAACATAAACGAGAACAACAATAATATGAAAAAGGACAACAACAACATAAACAATGAGGACAGCAACATAACCACCAATGACAACATCAATATGAATAACAAGGACAACATGAACAACAAAGGCAACAACAACATAAACAGCAGGGGCAAGAACAACATGAACAACAAGGAAAACTTATGATTAAAGAAAGCAACAACAACAAACAAAGAGGATAACAGCAATATGAACAACAAGGACAACATGAACAAAAAACACAACAAAAACAAAAGCAGCAAGGGTAACAATAACAAAATCAGTAACATGAAAACAAAGACAACAACATGAACAACAAGGACAACAACAACATGAACAAAATACAACAACAACGATTCCGTTTCCACATCAATGATCTCAAAAGACAAGGACAATTTATGCATTTCTTGAGAAGACTGAATAAATTTCTTGCCAGGTGAGAGAGAGAGAGAGAGAGAGAGAGAGAGAGAGAGAGAGAGAGAGAGAGAGAGGGAAGTTCCTTATATAGCCAAAGATGTCCGAAAATATCTTGAGAGAATTATGGAAGAACGGGAGAGATCTTAAAGTGACTGCATTAGGAGAATGATTTATGACACGTTTTCTAGTGGTTGTGAATGAACTGTTCTGTGAATGGAGACACGTATGTCCGTACACACGTCTACATTCTTTAATGAACATATATACATGCATAAGGTTAAGTATATATTTGTATATATATATATATATACGTATATATATATATATATATATATATATATATATATATATATATATATATATATATATATATATATCTATATAATATATATCTATATATATATATATATATATATTTATATATATATATATATATATATATATATATATATATATATATATATATATACACAAATACATACATAAAGACACCCATTTTTATATATTAAAGAATAAAACATTAACGAAGACAAACTTATCAAGACGGAACACAATCAAAATACTATTCGCCCTTTCCGTTTATTCTACGAATGGCGGAAGAATGAAAAAAAGGAAATAAAAAAAAATAAAAAGATGATTCTTATCG
>NC_061092.1:42142546-42155046 GCF_015104395.2 Macrobrachium nipponense | reverse complement strand
TATATATATATATATATGTGTGTGTGTGTGTGTGTGCGTGTGTGTGTGTGTGTGTGTGATATTTACGTAACTTTAATTACCACAAAAAATAGATTAATAAATAAGTTATATATATATATATATATATATATATATATATATATATATATATAAAACAACCCGTGTTAATGTAATTAATCTGTAATGAAGCGATTCATAGTATTAGCAGGACGGACCAATTGCTTTTTTGGGGGCCACAACCAGAGAACCTCGCTAAAAATGAATTTCTATTTATTTTGGGGAGCAAAAGCATTTATAATGGATCCCTATTCAGTGACGGACAAAAAATTTGTACCCATATCAGCTTATTAAAAAAAATAGATGATAAGTACCAGCGCTCGGGACAATAAACCTCATTTAAATTGGGCCGCAAATTTCTGCATTAGCAGTTGCCTGTGGAAATTGAAGCAAATGTGTGTGTGTTATGGATTGACAACATCACAATATTAAATTATTCATACTCTTTTCCGGCGGCTCGATTGCGGATAATTAGATTTGGATATATTGGCTATATTTGTGATTCAACTGACATCATGCATGTGTGGCCACGTGTTACTCAATCTACTCATCAGCTAGACTCGTGTGATTCCGATTCTAAGGAGAAAAACGGAATTCGTCAGGAATATTTATTCGGGTATCACCTCTCTTCATGGCTCACCGCATAAGGTCATTTTCAACCACAGATTTATTCCCTTAAAGCGTAGGTTCGAACCCTGGACAGGTAAATGTACATGTCATATGTATATGTATATGTATATGTATATGTATATGTATAGTATATGTATATATATATATATGTATGTATATATATATATATATATATATATATATATATATACATATGATTATAATCCATTCAGCACATGATTTATTTATCACACATATCAACATGTAATATATATATATATATATATATATATATATATATATATATATATATATATATATATATATATATATATATTGCGTGTGGTTTCCATTATGCCTAAGGAATCACATTAGATGCACATGACATTCATTAAATAAGCGAATACCACATAAAAAAAATTATATTTTCCTGTGGTATTCGCTTATATATACATATATATATATATATATATATATATATATATATATATATATATATATAAATAAATAAATAAATATAAATATATATATATATATATATATATTTATATATGGTGATTTTTTTGAGTATATATATATATATATATATAGATATATATATATATATATATATATTATATATATATATATATATATATTATATATATATATACATATATATATATATTGTATTTATGAATAGATTTATATACACAACATACATAAATACATAAAGCAGACTGTTGGAACAGCTTACTATTTAGCCATAACCCATTCACTGTTTTTTATCTTGTCATGCTCTTAAGGATTTATATTAATCCTCTTACATTTCAATTTCAAGTATCGTAAAGTTAGCAGGTTATTAATCACCGGTTCATTTCCATCATACCTGAAAAAATTTATTAACTGCTTAATGTAACTGGTATACATTTAAAAGTGTCGAATAACTTACTCTAACATAAAGTATGAAAGGCATACGAGTGTACTTCGAAATTCCTAGTAGGCTCAATACACTTACTGACTGAGTTATCAAGTCTACTATCATTTAATTACTAGCCAGGTAAGGTATAGGTTCGAATTCTGGTCTCGGAAAGCGAACTTACCGCATGAAATTCTCCTTAGTTTATTTTTGGTAAATTCGATCCTTACGGGTTAGTCGTGGTTCTATATTTGAAATTATGTCTTCTTTAAGAAGTCAGCTGTCATCATATACATATGATGACAGAATATATACACAAACATAAGTACCTATATATCCATAAACACACACAGACACAAATAAATAAATAAATATATATATATATATATATATATTATATATATATATATATATATATATATATGTATATAATTACGACAACCCCATGTGCAAATTTACAGCTGAAACTTTATTTATGCATGCATTAATTGTGGTATGCACACAGCAACATTAATATACTTTCACGCTTATGCACATACAAGCCAACATATATGTATGGACATATGCACAAATGCATATGTTTTTGTGCTTGGCCTAAGTTAAACGTATACGTCGATGATTCTTTATTTATACATGTGATACTAATGGTATACATTCAAACACTACTATACTCCACACTTATATACATACAGACCAACACACACACACACACACGCACGCACACACATATATACACACACACACACACACACACACACATCACATATATATATATATATATATATATAATATATATATATATATATATAATGTATGAATATAAGCACAAATGCATATGTTTTTTTATGCTTGGCCTAAATTATGTGTATATACGTCGATGATTTTTCACTTAATTTGACACGTCCTCTTCATATTTACGTATATGAATGTACGTACATGTGCATACATGCAGTTAAAATAGTTGTTTGTCACTTGTACAATTATGACACTAGTTTTAAAGTGTTATGTACAACAAATGACCCATTAAAAGAAAATTCAATTCAACTTGGGAATAACGCTAACCCAACGACAATTATATATGCTAAGTCACGTAATACGAACATTACCTATTATTTTATCTACTATAAAATATGTATATATATATATATATATATATATATATGTATATATATATATATATATATATATATATATGTGTGTGTGTGTGTGTGTGTGTGTGTGTGTGTGTGTGTGTGTGTGTGTGTGTATTTCTGACGTCACAGGTTTACAAGAGTAAAGTACTATACCCCTCCTCATTTCCAGGTGGACTTTTAAAACTTGACTTTATTGACCGCTCCCCCCCCAACCCCCCCAACTTTTCCATGTATTTTTGTCGTCCTTCTCATTGTGTCAGTCACCCGGGGACATAATTCTAACTCCACATTAACGTTATTTCAGGATCGCCATCCGACGAAAAATAATTTACGAAGGATCAATTAATAGATTTCATAACACAATCCGGATCAAAAATTACACCGGAAATCAGTACGGAAATGCATTACTCGTTGATATAATTTACATTAAATATCTTAATGGAATTTGTCTCAACAACTACCGTTCATACAGACGTAGGCAGTAAACCAGGAAAATAGTTAATGACGGCACAAATGTAAAAGAAATACGTAAGACTACTTTACGAAAACTATCCTAATCAAATAAGGCCTATGATAACAGAGGTTCAGAGTATACTCCACAAAATTCATGATCTTATAAGACCAAGAATAAAAATAGGTACCCCGGTATACCAGAAAAAGACCTAATTAATATTATGTGAAAACCTAATTAACAGAAGCCTAAGATCAAAGTTAGCCAACAAAATATTCTACGAAAAAAATGAATCACCGACATTTAAAATAGAATTAAGTCAATACACCATTTCTGAAAAAAAGCCTCGGAAAAAACTAGAATATGTTGATCTGTATAGGGAAAATGAATTTTTTGAATTGTAAACTTGAATAAAAATTAAATGATTTTAAGAAAATATCAAATTCTTGAAATCTTGGAAAAGATGAAAATATTTTTCATAGAAAAATTTACCGAGACCTATATAGGAAGAGCCCTAGAGCGCTATTGTGACCACAAATGGTCATACGTGTCAGGCAGCTGGGTTATTCATGGAATGAATAGGTCATTCTATGAATAACCCAGCTGCCTGGCACTTATGACCAAAAGAGGTCACATTAACGCTCTAGGGCTGTTCCTACAGTAGTGCAAGTCCTACGCTGACAATCAACCAAAACTGTATCCTATGGAAAAGCAAATTGAACGAGATAAGTCCTTTATCCTTTGACCCAAACATAATTACCACACAGGCAATATTTTATTATCCTGTCAGAATTAGAGTCGGGGCGTTATCATCACGGAAAATTATGTGGTAAATTCTAACCATCATGATAATGCAATAGTCTGTGCCAGAAGGATTTGCATAACATTACTCTGTTTATTCACAAAAAAAGAAAAATGATTTCGAAAATAGGAACAGTTGGCCTCATTTCGGTGCCCTAAAAAACTCCATTATAAAACATTTAAATGAGCATTTTGATAATCGTTTGAATTGTGAAATTATTATGATAATGGGCATTTAGGATTGACCATAATTTCATTATGATTTTGCGCCATGACAGCGGTAATAATTTGCTGTTTTCTTTAACCTGAAAATGTTTTCAAAGATAGATTTCATTCCAGATATTCACAAGATCCTAATATGAAGTCAATTCTTAGAGTCAAGACCTAATTTCTATTTTACATTTTACAGGAAAACCTTAAAAGAAATAAGATCTTTCTTAGTGACCTTCAAGGGTTTTTCAACCCGGTATGCATCCATCTTCCGGGCGTGGTTTGTACAAGCCTGTTGGGGATGACCGTAAAAACATAACAGAAGATTGTAAATATCATATAGATAAGGACCCAAAGAAATACTAGTCCTAGATAACGACCGAACCACCCGCCCCCTCACCCCACCCCCCGAACTTTGTTTGGGGTCACTATCTACGACATATCCAAGAAATATAACTGATCTCATTTTTGATAATTAAAAGAAACTTAATACTATACAATTCAATTCAGAAACAAGCAATTTGTTCTCTTCAATAACCTTGCACACAACTCACTTCGTTTAATTAACCTAAACTAATTTATAGATATATGTATACATCATACATATATATATACATATACATACTACATACATACATATACATATATATACATATATATATATATATATATATATATATATATATATAAAATTTCCTTTTTTGTTTCTATCTTTTCTCAAGAGGTCTTGGGTCAATATTGGATGTTGGCTGTCATTCCATAGTACTCAGAATTAGAAACTAAGGAAACTCCTTCCTTGAAAGCACCATTACTTACGGCAAACTGCTATTAGTGTGCTGAATAACGATTTCTTTATAACTTTTAAAAACGTTTAGAGAAAATGCAAGTGAATCTAATATCAGCATTTGAGTGTTTCAGACTGCTTCCATACACACACACACACACACACACACACTATATAAATATATATATATATATATATATATATATATATATATATATATATATATAATATATATATATATATATATATATAATATAATATATATATATATTAATTATATATATATATATATATATATGATATATATATATATACATGTGTGTGTGCGTCAGTGGATCTCAACTACCGGATTGAGAACAAGTGTTCTAAAGAGCCGGGCCAATCGTCTTCCATTCTGAACTCTACGGACGTTAGGTTTTCGTGACGGATGCAAAAACAAAAACGAAATCGTTGAAGTAGTATACCAAGGTAGCTGTATATGATATTGATGGAAACAGTAAGACGGTTTAATGAAGGATTTTGAGAGGAAGAACAGTGGTTTATGACGAGGAAGTTAAGTTAGTCTGAAAGTAAAGTGAAAAATCTGTATGTGTCATGCACAAACCTAAGAAAACCCTATGTCGGAATTTATAGAGCCATGTGGGTGTTGCTTAGAATAGATTAGTGTAAATAAAAGATAAGTCACTGAAGGCAATTTTCCTTTTTAAATTGGAGCTAAGCGATGTAGATGAGGTAGAGTGGTGAGTGAGTGATCCAAAAGTTTGCTTGATAACAGCCAAGAATTGAGTGAGAAATGGGATGTTTGCAGGTGATGCAATACTGATTGGGGATAGTGAATTATAAACTGGGGTAACTTGTGAGTGTGTCTGAAGAAGTATGTTAGAATGAGGTACAGGCTAAAAATGTGGAAGTGTTTTGCAATAAGGGTACATCTATGATGCAGTGGTCATTCATTTTTTTTTAATCACCCCATAATAGGGGAAATAGGTTTAGAACATTATATAAATGGCCCATGTTAATTATATATATTATATTATAATATATATATTATATATATATATATATTATATGTAATATATATATATTTAAATATATATATATATATATATATATATATAGATATGTAAATAATAATATACATATATAGTAATATACTAATTATTATAATATATAATTATAATATATATATTTCAATATATTAGTATAGATTATAAATATATATATATATATTATAATATATATATATACTATAATTAAATATGTATATTATTTAATATATATATTATATAGAATAGTATATAATATTATATATTAATATATATTAATTATATTATTAATATATTAAATATTTCATTTACATATATATAAAATATATAAATATATAAATATTATATATATATATTAGTACTATAATATATATGTATATATATATAAATAATAATATATTATGAATTATATATATTATATATATAATATATAATATAATATATATATATTATATTGGTAAGCGGAATACCCATGGAAAATGATGGGCAGAAAATCCAAACGGCTTTCGTCTTTACTAAGTTACATTGTCAAGGAACAAATTGAGGATACAGTTGGAAAAAAGTGTAAAAAACAGGTAAAACAAAAAGATGCAAAGATTACCAGATGGTTAATTGTTAAAGGGTAAAAATATCAAAGAGAGATCCCAGGATTTATTCGGATATTCACACGGTCACAAACTTAAACATAGATTTAACCCTAACAGAAATTGCAACGTATCCATATAGTCCAAAACATGTAAAAACGGAATAAATATTAATTTTGTTGCTCCTGGATTACTCTCTGATTTTTACCCTTTTGACACTTAACCATCTGGTATTCTTGATCTTTTTGTATGCATGTATGTATATATATATATATATACTATATATATATATATATATATATAATATATAATATATATATGTATATATATATATAATATATATATATAATATATATATATACTATATATATATATATATATATATATATATATATATATATATATATGTATGTATATATATATATATATATATATATATATATATATATATCTATATATGTATATATATATATATATATATATATATATATATATATATATATAAAGTTTTAAAAAGTCTGAAAGATTATACATCCATCGAGGCTATCATGAAAAAAAATTGCTTATGAAAATATCAGCTCCAATAAAACGCTACTCGAATGTGAATATTCATGAAGGCGCGTTGAAATGAGTACATAAAATCATTTATGTTTTCAATTCGAGTTCTTTTTATTCAATGCTGTTGTGTCGATTATGCATTATATTCATGAGCTGGATTTCGCTGGTAACCTTCTGTCCGTAAGTTTGCGACTGCCTACAAACAATTTCTTGTGGGAATACAGTAGTAGTTTTCTTTAAGATTTCGGACGTAATTATCATTCAGAATTGCGTAATGAAATTCTACTATTCGCTGAAGATAAATGAATGGAAAAATTCTCCAGGTATTTGAATTTATTGATCAATTCTTCTTTCCCTAAAAACAGTGTGCATCGTCTAAGTACAGAAAAAAATAAATATATACAGAAGATTTCTGGCGTGTTACCTAATCTCCCTTGTTTATTTTTGTGTGTGTTAAACATTCAACACCCTCATTGGTTTATATGTTTGATTGCAGTTGCTTATTCACTTATTATATAGGGAATTCAGAGTTAGCACGATGAATATTTAGGCAATAATTGTAATATATATAAATGTACTTGTAAGTGCATATCTATATACTATATATATGTACACACATATGCATATATGCAATAAGTATAATATATAATATAGATATATAGCTATATATATATATATATATTATATATATAGATATATATATATATATAATATTATATATATATAAATTATATATATATATATATATATATAATTATATATATATATATATATATATATATATATATATATATATATAGTATATATATTCAAATACGCACTACATCAAAAAGGCAAACAGATAGCAAATCTAAGAATCTACTTATTCAAAGAAAGAAAATATATCTATAGGCAGGCAGTGTGACAGAGGTATGTAATTACTCCAGAAATCATCTTTAGTGGTACTTTCATATAACGCAAAAGCCAACATGCCAAGAATGTGGATATTCGTTAAAAGTCTGCAGCAAGATTTAAATTATGGAAATGAGATGGGTTTTGACAGATCTCTTCTGACTGAATAAGTCTCTCGATATTGTTATACTTTGTAGGAATGAAAAAAAAAAAAAAACAGTTACACAGCTGAACCTACAAAAATGGAAGTAATTTAAGAGTGAACGGTGATATACTGGACGATGAAAGGAAATACGGTAGACCTACTTTCTTTTTTTATTCCAAAATTATTGAAAAATTACTCGATTAACGTAGGCCTAAAATAATTAGGTGATATATTGGACGATGAAAGAAAATACGGTGGACCCACTTGTTTTTTTTTTCTTTTAAACTCTAAAACTATTGAAAAATTACTCGATTAACGAAGGCCTAAAATACTTGGGGAGGGGGAGGGTAGGGGAACATAAAGGTAAATGTTAATAAGAATGATGAAAATATGTTATAATGTTATTAACAGCTGGATAAAATTCTCAGAGGTCAAATAAGGCTCCCCGCTGTATCAAGGCATAAATAAGAAAAGAGACATCGATATTGAAGATTTTATTTCTATCAGTAAAATCAATCTAAGTCAAATCTTTTTGCATCATCCACACAAGTTAATAATCGATCTTAACAATTCAATGGTAAATGAATCATAATTCAGAGGAAGCATCAGAAAAAGGTGGACTTGGAATAGAAAATTACTCTTGGGAAAAGTAATCTCGAAAAGGCCACTTTGAAGGGCAGAAAAATGATTTTGGTTGGGTGGTCAGAGTTCAGGGTTCCATGACAGTCCTTTTACTCTATTTAACACATTACCACATTTACAGGCAGTCTTTGATCGAGAGCCTGTGCTGGTATAATGCTGGCCTCATCTACATCAACCAAACAATCCCAGAATATAGGTGGAAAAGAACACACGCAAAAAATACCAATCAGTCCTAATATCACTCTACGGGAAAGACCATATGGAATAACAATAATGTTTATGAAAGAGAAATGAGTTATAAATCTCTAATGATAACTATTTGCTACTAGAGTCTGATTTAAGAGTCTAAATATTGAAGTTTGATTTAAGAGACTAGATATTGGAGTCTGATTTAAGGGCCTAGATATTAGAGTCTGATTTAACAACTTACATATTGGAGTCTGATTTCAGAGCTTAGATATTGTAGTCTGACTTCAGAGCCTGGCTACTGGAGTCTGATTTAAGAACCTAGATATTAGAGTCTGATTTAAGAGCATGGCTATTGGAGTCTGATGTCAGAGCCTAGATATTAGGGTCTGATTTAAGAGCCTGGCTACTGGAGTCTGATTTAAGAACCTAGATATTGGAGTCTGATTTAAGAGCCTGGCTACTGAAATCTGATTTAAAAGCCTAGATATTGGAGTCTGATTTGAGGGCCTGGCTACTGGAGTCTGATTTAGGAGCCTAGATATTAGGGTCTGATTTAAGAGCCTGGATACTGGAGTCTGATTTCAGAGCCTAGATGCTGGAATCTGATTTCAGATTTTGAAGACACTGGCTATTCCAGTGCGATCAAGAGCCATTTGATTTGAAAATGCTCAGAAATGCTACTCAGAAAGAAAGCTGGATATCCGACTGCAGACTCTCTAAATATTCTTAGTTACATAAGCCTAAATACCCGAGTTCGTTAAAGATAAAAGGTGTTAGTTTTTTAATTTACAAAAATGAATCTAGGTTTTAGATCGTAACGACCTGAGTCTTTAAAAGGTATCGGTGTTCCTACTCCCTACTAGCTACTAGACATTGCGGTGTTGCTACTCACCACTAGAGATATCTGTGTTACTACTCACTACTAGAGACATCTCGGTGTTGCTACTCACTACTAGAGACATCTCGGCGTTGCTACTCGCTACGCACTACTAGAGACAGACACAAAACGAAAGATTTGATAAGTTGATTTAAAAACAGAACACTTCCTTCACTTAAAGATACGTTTTGCATAGCATACGTTTACACCATATAACTGGCTGGTGTTTAGGACTATGAACTGAAAGAGATAATTCACCCAGCGGACAACAGTTGTAATGGCCACAATGCCCTCTTAACTTCCCAAGCTTTTTATTGGATACGGTTTTCACTACAAAGCCTTGAGCTCCAAATTCAAATAAAATTTGAAGAAATCATTTCGTCAGATAGCGGCCAACGACGAGGTCACCTTGCCGACCTGACCAAAAGAAAGATAAAGTCTACTCCCTCTCATACATACATATACATGTCGTTTTCAGATATATATTTATTAGAGCTGGAATAGACGCATCCTCGCCATCGTAGTCAAGTGGACAATTGTTTTTATTGCTTATTAGGTGAAATATTTTGTAGAATCTACTAGTTAATTTTTACCAGAAAATTGTAATAGCCACAAAGCCCTCTTAACTTCCCAAATTCTTTGTTCTTCTCCCGCTACCGGAACATCATGATTTCTTCAATTTTTGAAGTTGGAGCTCAAGGCTTTGTAGTGACAAGTGTATCCAAAAAAGAGCAAAGAATTTGGGAAGTTAAGAGGGCATTGTGGGTATTACAATTTCATATATATATGTATATATATACACAGTATATATATATATAATACTCAAAAATCATACCACACCATTAAATTACATACCAATTACATACATACATACATACATACATACATACATACA
This sequence comes from Macrobrachium nipponense, assembly GCF_015104395.2. NCBI lineage: Eukaryota > Metazoa > Arthropoda > Malacostraca > Decapoda > Palaemonidae > Macrobrachium > Macrobrachium nipponense. The sequence goes on along the minus strand of NC_061092.1, from coordinate 42,144,276 downwards.
TACATACATACAAATATGCATGCGTATACACACAAGCATTACATATTGCACACGCGCATATATACACAAACACACACACACACACACACACATATATATAATAAAAATATATATATATATGATATATTAATAATATATTATTAATATTATATATATATATTATATATATATATATATATATATATATATAATAAGGGATATATATATATTATATATAAACCCGGGTCGTCCCACAGTTTATAAAACATTTCCTAAAAACAAGAACTAATGCCACGAGAGAAAAACTCCAAGTGGATCCCTGGATAAATCTGTGTATCAAGCAATCTCGTATCAAACAAACCACAAGATTGCACTGCCAACAGGTTAAGCTTTTTTTTTTCTCCCCCCAGGTAGAGTGAAGGTAATAAAAAAAAAACACACACCACCATTACGCCATTAAGAAGCCATCAGAAAACCCACGCCGCAATCAACCGTCACTAAAAACCCAGCATGATCCGGAATAAACGTTACACTTAATAATAATAAGAATAAAACTGTAGCGAGCATTCTCGGCCCTCCTTAAGCGATTAGCCTCTCAAGATGGCTGAATTAGGACATGGAATCAGATTTTACGAGGCAGACTCATGCCAGGCCTCGGGGCTTTATCGACGAAGGACACGACACCAGGTGCTTGGCCCTCGTGTCAGAGGGTGGCACTAATCGGGGAGATTCCGTTTCATCGGAAAATTCATGGGGCTGGTGCATGCAACCGGTGTTTCAAGTCAGTCTTGGAAGATGATGGCAGAAGGTAACGTGAGATTCTTCTAAGACGAACAGTGAGCGACTCTGCTGGTGATGGATGGTTCGAAACGGCGAGAATTTTGGACATAGATGCAACATATCTATTCATCAGTTTGGATGCAATATATATATATATATATATATAGATATATATATATATATATATATAATATATATATATATATAGATATAGATATATATATAGATATAGTATATATAGTATATATATATATATATATATTATATATATATATATCTACATATATATATATATAGATAATATATATATATATATATATTTATATATATATATATATATATATATATATATATATATATATATATATATATATATATATATATACTATATATCTATGATATATATATATATATATATATATATATATATATATATAGATATATATATAGATATATATATAGATATATATATATATATATATATATATATCTATATATATATATATATATATATATATATATATATATATATAATATATATATATATATATATATATATATATATTAAATCCACGGTGGAAAGGTGGGTGAAAAAATGTGGACTTGGAACAAGTACTTCCGTAGCTTATTCTAAATTTTCAAGTTTACACTTAATATAATAGAAGTTGACGAATCTTGATATATAAAAAAAAAAAAACGAAAGTGGGGAGGGGGGGGGGCCGTTGACAGGTTGTTAATTTGGGCGGTGTGTTCTTTAAAACTTGATCACTTGCACAATTGGTCTGTGCAGTATTACAATTATATACAGTAACAGAACCTCATTTAAAACAGAGAGGTATCTAACAGATGAAAAAAATCGAAATTTGTAAGTCTTCTGTCCTCATCGTCTAGTACCCATAAATCATACATACACACACCAAAATACTACATACATATATATACACAGATTATAGGATATATATATATATATA
>NC_061092.1:42118755-42128755 GCF_015104395.2 Macrobrachium nipponense | reverse complement strand
AGAGCTAAGGCCCTAAGGGGATTTTCGTTGTTTTCAAGCGTTGTGTTTCGTTTCGGCGCCTTCGCCCGCCAGAAATGAAAACACACGCATTGCGAAATGCCGTATCTGATCGGGATAATCGTAGTATTATATGATGTTTTTGGTCCTTTGAATATACAGTGGATCTTATATTCTTTGCCTGTTTCATAAAACGTAATACTGGAAATGGTAAATGTACAAGTATATATTATATTGGTACACTAATAATTTTGTAGTTACGTGGGATGGTAGCGGATGGCAACTTCATATAGACAGATGCCAATGCGATAATAATAAAAACTAATACTTCTACAATATTGTATTTTTAATGATTTAGGAAAAAAATTAAAGCTTTTAATGTTTCATTTAGGCTTAGTCTTAACATTTAACATAATTCTGTCAGAAAACATTTAAGTTATATGAATAATTATGATAAGGACTTTACCTCAAATACGGGGCTCTCCCGTAATTTCAGGTAGGCGGTCGCATTACGGTAACTTACCCGTAAATATAACCACAATATAAAGTAAAACGGATAGCCGCCCGTATTAGTGAAATACGGCTGGGAACCGTATATTTTTACGGTAATTTTCCGATAAAATCTACGTTTTTTTTAACAGTGTTCATACCCAACAGCCTACATACTATGTATTAGGATGACACTTTCCTCAAGAGAAACAGCCCATAGACGCACTTTTCTAATACTTTAAGGAGGATAGCACTATTAAATACTTGTGTGTGCACATGAAGAAGGACTGTCTATCATTCCGTGAGAAGGACAGCAGCATTAGTTGAGTCACAATGCTATGTATGTGAATGAGGGGCAAACGGAAAATCCGACGAATTACAAGACTGGGAGTGTTAAAAAAAATATTCATAGTAGCACGCTTCTTGAAATGGAGAAGCAAATCCGCACATATGTACACATATGTACATATATATTTAAAGATGAATCTATAGAGAAACCTTTCGGGATACTGAGTCCTTTTTTCAAAAAAAAAAAATAATAAATTAAATTAAAAAGGGAATCGAATAGTTTCCCGAAAGCTTTCTTTACAACTTTATCTTTAAATATGAAACACATATACATAAAAGTGGATTTGTTTCTCCACTGGGAGTAGTGCTTGACAAACAATAAGCCACTGCTCCTCAGAAGGCATATAGATCAAGAAGGTTTAACCAGAGTTAATAATTATTGGTTACTTCAAAGAAGATCCTGAAACAAGTGTCAAGCGCATGACAAGTTAGGCACAGAAAGCATCTTCAGGAAACATCAAAGCAAAAACAGAGTTTAGGTAAAGGGATAAATATAATGGAGTGTCTCCCGAGGCATAATAAAGATGGTGCCACAATGAACAAAATGAAACGATGAGGTTCAGATTTTTTTTTACAAATATAAGAATCCAAGAAGAATACGATGCCAAAAAACCAAAATTGATCGGCTAAAGCATTTGAGATGATTGTCGCTTCATATTACCGGAACTGGTAAATAGGTCTAATGAAAGACATTTAAATTTCAGCAACAACACCAAAAATTAACTCCAGAATGATGATATTAATGAGGTTATGACTACTTCATGGTAAGGTGGCGACAGATGATAAAAATATTCAAAATAGCAGACAGAGCAAAGCGAACTGAAAACCATTATCTGGAAAATCTTTTGAACTCTACTTCATCTTCAACACTCTATCTCTATCTCTCTGCTTTATTTATTTGTTCTTTTCTAATAACTGATCTCGTCTTTCTGTATTTCTATTATCTTCTATTTCTTTTTTTTTTGGAAGCTTCGTACAAATCAATGACCCTTAAGGCTGGTTCCATAAGAATAGGTTTCATCTCCTGGGTAACTAATAATAATCAATAATAATAATAATAAGACAATAATAATTAAAAAATAAAAAGAATAAGGTGGGGGGGGAATAATAATAATTAAAATAATAATATTTTTTCTATTCTTAGTAATCGCTTTCCTACCTCATCAATAGTATTTAATAACTGGCCACTATTCATATTGTTATTTAGTAGAAAGGATACGGGAATGTTTTTTCTTTTTTTTTTACTTAAAAAACCAGGGATTCTAGTAGCTGGTACATCAAAGGGATGAATTAAAAGAGTAGAAAAGTTATTGTATAAAATTTATTCGCTAAACACAGCTACTATTTTAACAGAATATGTTTGAAACAGGGCCTTCTTTCAAAATGATAATAATAATAGTAATAATAATAATAATAATAATAATAATAATAATAATAATAATAATAATAATAATAATAATAATAATAATAACAATAATAATAATGACCCCTGTAGCTTTGTTCCATGTGAATAGGTTTCATCCTGACTAATAATAATAATAATAATAATAATAATAATAATAATAATAATAATAATACTAATAATAGTTAATAATAATAATAATAATAATAATAAAAATATATTTACAATTTCATATTAGCTTTTATTTTCAAAATATTAATCTTTTACAATCTCTTGTAATTTCTCATTAGAATTATCAATAACAAGCACAAACTTCACCCACCCACAAAAAAACAATCTGTTGAGATTAATGAAGATAAATAATGAGATCAGCATAATGCCTAATTGTTGAATGGCTACTTTTAAGGTATCATCCAACACTGACTCAAGCATATTCCACTATTTGCTACTTTATACCTATATAAAATTAAATTTTATCTGTATGTAATCTACCCATATACTACTGTAACTAATCTTCCCTACGTTTTTCTCGTCTTTTATATCTAGGCATTTTTATATTATGGACCCAGGAAGTATATCAGGAAACAGGCGAGTATACTTCACTTGACCATCATTTACCATAAATAATAAATAATAATAATAATTAATAAATAACTAAGAATAAAATAAATAATAAGAATTAATGTTATTACGAGAGCTTTCCTGTATGGAGAGTGGCGTAAAATAATAATCACTGTCACAAAGATCCATATATGTGGAACACAAAATTAAAGGTTCTCTAAACTATCTCAGATAATAAAGATATTTGCCAAAATAGCCAGGAAATCCTGTACAACCAAATTTATGTACATACAAATTAATATAGTTTCACGAAAAAGATACCACACAACCACACACACACACACACACACACACACCACACACACACATATATATATATATATATATATATATATATATATATATATATATATATATATATGCACGAGACATGTGTATCCAAACTTCCTCTTTCCTTTAACGCTAATAGTTTTTAAATTTAAAAAACTGATATATATATATATAGATATATATATAATATATATATATATATATATATATATATTATATATATATATATATGCACGAGACATGTTGTATCCAAACTTCCTCTTTCCTTTGACGCTAATAGTTTAAAAAACTGATATATATATATATATATATATATATATATATATATATAAATATATATATATATATATATATATATATATATACCTACAATACATACAGACATACATACATACATACGAGATGTGTGTTCATGTTTCCTCTTAACTTTGTCGCTAATAAAATTTTAAAAACGCACACTTACCACACACTTACACTATGTATGCAAATATATATATTATATATATATATATATATAAAGGTTTTTTGCCACGAAGTCCTTCGTGGCAAGAACCTTTATTTATACACAGCATCACGTTTTATATACTTCGTGATCAAGTAATTCATATATATATATATATATATATATATATATATATATATATATATATATATATATACATACATACATACATACGAGATGTGTGTGTTCATGTTTCCTCTTAAATTTGTCGCATAATAACATTTTTAATAACGTACATGCACACACTTACACATATGCAAATTATTATATATATATATATATAGATATATATATATATATAATATATATATATACTATATATATATATATATATATATATATATATATATATATATATATATAATATAATATATATATATATATATATATAATATATATAGGTATATATATGTAAATATACAGACACATATGTACATATATGTGTATATATGTGTATGTATATAACATATATATATTCACTTTCACTTTCCTTATGCATACAGGCATATTCATTTATATATCAGGGTTTCTGTCTTACAGTACTACAATTATTTATGCATGAATTTTATCATCTAGTGTGTGTACTAATATTACATATTACCATTACACACACACACACACACCACATATATATATATATTATATATATATATATATATATATATAGTGTGTGTGTGTGTGTGTGTGTGTGTGTGTATATATAATTTAATATATTTTATTTCCCTCGATTAACCAAATGAATCATTTCTGAAGAGGAAAATTAAAATGCCGACAGAATAAATATCTAAATAAGATTTTAATGCTATTGACTTAAACAGAAATTGCTTTAGGAGAAAATTTGCTCCAAAGGCGATAATTTAATATTTCATTAGTTTTTGCAGAGGCTATCACAAGATAGGAAAGGCACGTTGCCCCCCCTTAGTACTCCAACATTTTGGTTATATGTGTGCATATACATATTTACACACACAACACACACACACACACACACACACACCACATATATATATATATCATATATATATATATATATATATATATATATATAAAGTGTGTATATATGCATACATATATTTGTATATATATATATATATATATATATATATATATATTATATATATATACAACCAGCTTTCCATACTTTTTCTATAGCTTCTGCATGAATAATACCATATACACACACACACACACACACAACATATATATATATATATATAGTATATATATATATTATTTATATATTTATATACATATACAAATATATATATATATATATATATATATATATATATATATATATATATATATACAATTCTCAGTAACAGTGTGAGTGGGTGTGTGTAGACGGGCAAGCATGTGAACTGGCTATCTAACATCCATTTGAATATTGTATTATAAAATTAATGAATAACGAGTTGGAGTTGTTCAGAGAGAGAAAAACAAAAACACTCACATTATATATGTATATATATATATATATATATATATATATATATATATATATATATAAAATAGTACATAATACCCATATAGTACAGCATGCGTTTATCATACATTCAAACATGCATTCGTCAATACATTCTTGTGCCTCCGAATTCATATGTACGTGCATATTGGCATAGCCAGAGAAGGCGTGACTTAAAGATGTATGAACTTACAACTGCTCGAATATCTGGATATACGAACATATTTGACTACTCCACGTTGGGTGGAAAATTGCCTAATTAGTTCATGCAGAGCCACCCACCTTACGGAAAGAGAGAGAGAGAGAGAGAGAGAAGAGAGAGAGAGAGAGAGAGATAATCATTTGAATAAAGCATTAACGCAACTTGAATAAGCCAAGCAGCGTCGCCGTCGCTGTGTGCACAAGCATTATCCATAAATTTACGGAGAGGAAAAGTCGCGAAATCCATAATAACAAACAGAAGTTGAGCGTCAACACGTAGATTAATATTTGTGGAAAACATTACGTTCTTCCTCTCCTTCTTCCTCGTAGGACGGGACAATTCGATATCATACATTTGGATCAAAAGAAAAGTTACTGACATGGGAGGCGGAGCCAGCAAGAAGGGTGGCTGTTTGTGTGTATGTGTGTGTGTGTGTAAGTCTGTTAGTGCATAAGCGCATCCGTTCGCTTCCCGAGTGCGCGCGCGAGATGCTAAAGTATTGGAACATGCAAGGTTAAATCCCCGGGCTTTTCGGGAAGCATTTAGAAGACTTTATGCCAACCCTTTCGGAATATGCATCTCATTTTTTTTCTTTCCCCTTTTCGTAGGGAATTCATTCGACCCTCTTCCAAAATGGCAAATGTAATTCCGGTGAAAATACCCCCTCCCTGGTGCCCTACCCTCTCGCAAAGAGGGTAAATTGAACATATGAGAAGGGGCGCTTGAGACCCAAGCCACGGCGAAATTCAGATGCGAGATTATTTTTCTATTTTTTTTCTTTTTGGTCGTCTAAAGGTCGTCCAAAAACATGCAGAGAATATTTCAACTGTTTTTTGTTTTATATTTCCTTAATTTTTGATGCGTATAAGCTATGAAAACATGTAAACTATAAGAAATAAATCATTATTTCTCTATTTTTACATCTTATTTATTTTACATTTTCCAAAAAAATGGATATGAAAAAAATAATTTATTTTTTTACTTTATAATACGCCTAAAACAAATTATTGTACACACCACGAATTCCAAGCTCTAGGCCTAAAAAGTTAATTGTACACAACATCTTCAAGTGAAGTAAAAGCTGAAAAGAAATAAAAACACAAACAAATATTACGAATTGACGAAGGATTCGGATTATTCCCGAATCACTGATTAATAACCGGCACTTTCATCATAATTCCCACAGTTGTCATTTTCACTTCGATATTTCAAGCCAAATGACCACTAATTTTCACTCGATTCTTACTTCGGAGGAATGCTTCGATAATAATAATTATATATTTCACAATTACCAGTAAAGTACCGGTCGGGTCCCTACCCCTCATTTGCACCTCCTTCAATTGCAGCTATCATTAACCCCCCCACCCACCCTCCCTTTCCGCCTTAACCCCCTCCTCCCTTAGTATTTCTCTCCTTTTTTCCATTCTCTCTCTCTCTCTCTCTCTCTCTCTCTCTCTCTCTCTCTCTCTCTCTCTCATAATCTGCACATTTTCGTCCTGCTCAGGGCTGATTTCATATTCATAATTTTTTTTTTAGGTGATTTACATCTTCATGTTTTTTTCAAATGATTTTTATCTTCATTTTTTTACAGTTGATTTAAATATTCATTTTTTCAACTGATTTCAATATTAATATTTTTTTTAGTTAATTTCAATATTCCTCTTTTTCAACTGATTCCAGTCTTCATATTTCTTTAAGCTCGCTTCAGTATTCATATTTTTTTCAGATGATTTCAATCTTCCTTTTTTTAAGCTGATTTCAATCTTTTTTCCCAGTTGATTTCAATATTCCAAATTTCTTGTCAGGTGGTTTCAATCTTATTATCTTTTCAGATGATTTCGATATTCATAATATTTTCCCATCATATTTTATACCCCAAGAACAACCATCTGCTACTAAGACCAATTTTTTCCCTCTCAAATTGGCCTTCCTGGTTTCTTTTAGGGGAATCCTCATTTTCAATCTGCTTTCGAAATTGCAGTATATTACTGAGCGACTTCAATTGCTGGCAATTGCATGCGTTAGAAAATCTACATAGCTTCTGTACTACTTGAGTATTCCCTGTGTCCATCTTATTTGATCAGACAACCCTCACTCACTTTCTCTCCTCAATATACGTGTATATTTAATATATACACACATACATCACATGTATATATGTATGTATATATGCATACATATATATATAATATGTATATATATATATATATATCATATATATATTTTATTTATATTTATATTTACACACACACACACACACAACACATATATATATATATACATAATATATATATATATATATATATATATATATATATATATATATCTTTTTTATTTGGGTCTGTGTAATTATGTCCAGGAACCCTTCTCTCTACATTCAAATTTCAGATGACCCAAAGAACTAAAAATTATATTGATTTCAAGATTTTTTTAATTGGTGAGAAAGTCAAAATAAATTATTTTTAACCAAGGACTTTCTAAGTTTGTTTGCAGGAAAACCATCACTGGAATTTAATTTAAAACGACGCATTTCCAAGATTACAAAGTGAACAAAATGTTAATCAGGTGCATTTCATAGATACTGAATTTTCATCTGAGATTTTACAAGCACGACGAATGAAAAAAAAAAAAAACTGTAACTAGAGCATCTCTAAAAGTACGACATTGAATAAAGAATTTCTAAGCCTGAGGATTTTAGAAATACATAAAAAAGATTTTCGAAGAAATTCAGTTTTAGATTATATAATTTAAATTTACATGACTTTACAAATATGTAAAGAAAAGTTCAAAGCAAAAAAATATTTATAAATGAATTCCGCACCGGAAGATTTTGCACCTACATAATTTAAAGAAATTAAGCTAGATGATTCAAATTTTAAAAGCATCTATACCTGTTAAATAATTATACAATAATTACCTGGGCTTGTGATTAATAATTCATTCAAAGAATAAAAAAAATAAATATTATATTTTGTTCCAAAAATTCTTATCCACCATGATCATGAAATAAGAACTTTACAGAATTTCCAGGAGATCAGCATTAACTCTTAAGAGTTTGAAGAACATTGCAATCCTTAATTAAACTGAATTCAAAGCCCTGTCTTCTATAAAAATCTACATTTCAAAACATTGTGACCTTGATAAAATTGAATTCAGTAGCATTATATTAATAAAATTCTGAATATCTAATTTGAATATTCTTAAAAAACCTGAATTTCAAAGTATCACAATTTTTTAAACATCCGTATTAAAAACATCAGTATTAAAATTTACAATATTTAGCTGTATGAATATAAAACCTTATACACTGTTAAATATTGCTTCAGTTATTTCTATACAGAATTTATATTAACGCTTAAAATTCTATTCGTAATGCGAATTTAAACGTTTCAAAAGTGCCATTTATTGGAAACAAAATACTACAAAAGATTTTTCCTTTCATAGACTAAAATGCCGCAGATAGTGACGTTATTTTCTCCTTGACAATCCTAAAACTTCGCTTTATTTTTCTCATCTTTAATATGAGAGGTTGACGCTATTCTTTCCTTGAAATGGAAAAGGCCGATGTTTTATTTACAAAGCAGAATTTAAGAAGCGGGCATTTTCCGTAATCTGAGAGCAACAATTTAATGCTGTAAAATCATTCTTCGTTTCAATTACCAGTGACTATATCAATATAATTAAGGACGTACTGATAACATTGCGAAGCTCAAATACTGGAATTTTATCCTTAACATATCTGATGAAATACTCATCATTAGAATACGAGCGAATCAAATAAAAAATATCTCAAAACGATGTACCGGAATTCTTCCAGGGCATAGGATATTCTACTGCTTTTCAATTCGAAGGTATAGCTTTCTCCTAAGGAATATATCTTTGAAATTGCAATACAAAATTTAATGAATAATTCTTGTGTCACCTTATCAAAATTGTCGTTTGAATATCAAAGAAAACTTCTCTGACTGTACATGTAGAAGAAAATTAATGTGTGCTATTTAACATACGCATATATATAAACTCATTTACCCATACACATATACATACCAACAACATACATGCACACATACACATACATATATATATATATATACACACACACACAACACACACACACAACATATTATATATATTATATATAATATATATATATATATATATATATATATATGCATACATAACACACATATATGAAATATGCATATATATATATATATATATATATATATATATATATATATATATATATATATATGCATACATACATAACACGCATATATGTAAATATGTGATATATATATATATATATATATATATATATATATATATATATATATATATATATTTAAATAGAATTGAAAGGAAGGGAAGTTGAAAGATTTCAAAATACCCCTTCAAAATGTACCCTAAAAATCTCACTGCCTTACGCCTTTCTTTGAAATTTTATCCAGCATTTTGGTTTGCAATAAGTGATAATTATAACTCTATCCCTAAACCTTAAAAGAAAATATGATATTTCTCAAAACCCTGAATACAACTTATGCATGGAAATTCCCTCAAGCCTATCATTATTTATGATAAATATGCATCTAATAAACCTACGCCAAGGCTGAAAAATCCACCACCTCAAAGTTCTATTTTATTTTTTTTCATCTCTCCCAAAATGTAAATTTTTTCCCATTCATAACACCCATTTTTAGTAAA
>NC_061092.1:42076255-42106255 GCF_015104395.2 Macrobrachium nipponense | reverse complement strand
CTATTTGCATAGACCAAGACTTTTAGCGAGTATTTATGGCCAAACAAGAAATTACTTAGACATTAAACTAGTTCAAGTGTATTTATTGCCAAACCAGAAATTAAATGTCCCTAGCCTAGATCATGCGTATTTATTACCAAACAAGAAATGGATCAATCATTAGCGTACATCATGTATATTTATAAACAAACAAGAAATGAATTAACCACAAGCCTAGTTGAAGTGTATTTATGACCAAAACCAGAAATGTAATAACCATTAGCCTAGACCAAGTGTATTTATGACCAAAGCAGAAATAAATAATAGCCTAGATCATTTGTATGTATGACCAAAACAAAAATTAAATAACAATCAGCCTAAATCATTTGTAGTCATGAACAAACAAGAAATTAATTAACTATTAACCTAGTTCAAGTATATTTATGACCAAACATGAAATGAATTGACCATTATACTAGATTAAGTGTCTTTATAATCAAACAAGAAATTAATTAACCATTAGCTTATTTCAATTATTTATGACCAACAAGAAATAAATTAACCATAAGCCCAGTTCATGTGTATTTATGACCAAACAAGAAATGAATTAACCATTAGCCTAGTTCGGGTGTCTGTATGAACAAGCAAGAAATGAATTAACCATTAATCTAGTTCAAGCCTATTTATGACCAAAACAAATATCACAAAACAAGAAATAAATGAACTATTAGCTCGGTTCAAGTTTATTTATGACCAAACCAGAAGTGAAATAACGATTAGCTTAGATCACGTGACTTTATGACCAAACCAAAAAATAATTAACATTGCCTAGTTCAAGTGCATTTATGACCAAACCAGAAATGGATTAACCATTAGTCTAGTTCAAGTTTATTTATGACCAACCAAGCAATGAATTAAACATTAGCCTAGATCAAGTGTATTCATGACCAAACCAGAAATGAATTAACCAGTAGCCTAGATAATGTGTATTTATGACCAAACCAGAAATGAATTAAGCATCTGCCTAAATCATGTGTATTTATGACCAAACCAGAAATGAATTAACCAGTAGCCTAGATCATGTGTATTCATGACTACACCAGAAATGAATTAACCAGTAGCCTAGATCATGAGTATTTATGGCCAAACCAGAAATGAATTAACCAGTAGCCTAGATCATGTGTATTTATGACCAAACCAGAAATGAATTAACCAGTAGCCTAGATCATGTGTATTCATGACCAAACTAGAAATTAATTAATCAGTAGTCTAGATCATGTGTATTCATGACTACACCAGAAATGAATTAATCAGGAGTCTAGATCATGTGATTCATGACCAAACCAGAAATGAATTAATCAGGAGTCTAGATCATGTGTATTCATGACCAAACCAGAAATGAATTAATCAGGAGTCTAGATCATGTGTATTCATGACCAAACCAGAAATGAATTAATCAGTAGCCTAGATCATCATGTGTATTCATGACCAAAACCAGAAATGAATTAACCAGTAGCCTAGATCATGTGTATTTATGGCCAAACCAGAAATGAATTTACCAGAAGATTAGATCATGTGTATTTATGACCAAACCAGAAATAAATCAACTGGCAGCTTAGATCATGTGTATTTATGACCAAAACAGAGATAAATTAGCCAGTAGCCTAGATCATGTGTATTTATGGCTAAACCAGAAATAAATTAAGCAATAGCCTAATTCATGTTTATTTATGACCAAACCAGAATTAACCATTAGCCTAAATCATGTGTGTTTACGACCAAACCAAATAAATTAACCATTAGCCTAGATGTTGTATATTTATGAGAAAACCAGGAATAAATAAAACAATAGCCTAATTCAAGTTAATTTATGACCAAACCAGAATTGAATTAACCATTAGCCTAGATCATAATATGTATTTATGACCAAACAAGAATTTAATTAACCATTAGCCTAGATCATATGTATTTATGACAAAACCAGAAACAAATTAACCAGTAACCTAGATAATGTGTATTTATGACCAAAACAAAAATAAATTAACCATTAGCCTAGATCATACGTAATTATGACCAAACCAAAAATAAATTAACCATTATCCCAGATCATGCATAATTATGAACCAAACCAGAAATAAATTAGCCAGGTGTCTAGATTATGTGTATTTATGGCCAAACCAGAAATATATTAAACAATAGCCTAATTCAAGTTTATTTATGACCAAAACAGAAAAGCATTAACCATAGCCTAGCTCACGTGTATTTAAGCCCAAAACGTTAATTAATTAGCCCAGTTAAATTAGTATTTTAGTTCAAATTACAAATATATCATGTGTATTTATTACCAAACAAGAAATTAAATAACCATTACCTTATCTCATGAGTATTTATGACCAAACCCTGAAATGAATTAACCATTAGCCTAGATCATGTGTATTTATGCCAGAACTAAATATAAATTACCCACTGGCATAGTTCATGTGTATTTATTACCAAACCAGAAATGATTTACCATTAACCTATTTCATGAGTATTTATGACCAAACCAGAAATTAATTTACCATAAGCCCAGTTAGTAATTCATGAACAAACCAGAAATAAAGTAACATAGTTCACTGAGAATTATGACCAAACCTCATATTATTGAACGTAGTTCACTGAACCTTCACGAATATATCCAATTTATGACTTTGTTTACTAAAAATAAAAGCAAAATTTAAGTTATTTCAACTGAATTTTATGTAAAGATACAAAATATTCATCCGAATAACTGTACAAAATTGGCTAGTGTCACACTAATGGCCTAGTGCGAAAATTTCATCTTAGTTCATTAGTTCATTTTATGTGTGTGCGTGCGCGCGCGCGCAATCAAAATAGTTACTCGAACACGCAAAACGAAACAAATACATAGGCCTGTTTACTCTGCACTCATGACCACATTTAACTGAACATCATATTCACATAAACCTGCTTCACTGAGCATTCAAGGAGCTAAAAAAAAAAAAACATGAATACAGTTAATTTCGTATGTCTAAAGATATCCATAAGAATTTACGACCAAATGTAAATAAACTAACTTAGTTCATTACATATTTACAGAGCACAAATAATATTTAGGTTTATCATTTATCAATCATTCATGGGAAACCACAAAGCAAACCAACCAAGTTTATCAAGTATTCATGGCTATAAAAATTATAACAGTCCAGGTTATTAGGCACTGGCGCCAAAAAACGCAAATATATAAGCCTAGTTCGTGGAGTGCTGCCGACCAAAATACAATAATGTCATTCCGTCATCCTAGCTCAATGAATATTTATGTCCATATGCAAATACAACAGGATAGCTTATTGAGCGTTAACTACAAAGAAAAAAATAAATAAATAACCCACTTCCCTAAACATTTACGATAAAATAAACCAACAGATTTCACTGATCATCCCTGACCAAATCAACCTGGTTTATTTACAATGTCATATGCAAATCAGTCATCAGAATACGATAGGTGTTTATGGATAAAAGGAAATTACCTGGCCGAGTTCATTAACCATCTATGACCAAAAGCAAATATATCAACCTAGTTTACAGGTCATTTATGATTAAAATATGAGCACATGAGATACATGCACATGAAATACATTCACTATTGGCATCGTTAACTAAGCAATCTACGACTCCTTGCAAATAAGTCAGAATAGTTCGTCATAAATTGATGATCTCAAAGCCCATTTATTAGCCGAATTGGTCTAGTTAGCTGAACATTTGTGGCTTAGAGCAAATAAGCATAAGCAACAAGTTAAAAAAATTTATGAAAAAAAACTGTCTAGTTCATAAAACGTTTATATCCAAAAACACAATCACACTTGCCTAGCTCTTTGACCGTTTATGACCAAAATTCAAATAAACCAGTTTCTATCATTGAGTAATTACAACAAATGAAAGTAAATCAACTGAGTTTACAGAATAATTTTTGATAAAACTGCAGTTACATTAACCTATTTCATTTACCACCAAAATGCAAATTCATTAGCCGAGTTTACTGAGCACTTAACAACAAAATGCAAAGATATCACAACCAGTTCAAGGAACATTTATGGCAAGAACGTAAGTAACTAAGACCTACGAGTATTATGCCAAATCACCAATAAAGCAAGCTAGTTCATTTGACCATTTATACCCCAGCACAAGTATCGGCCTAATTCTTTGAGCATTGTATATGAAAATGAAAATATAGTGTAAACTCATCATCATAAATGCTCACCGAAGTAGGTTGATATTATTCATTTTTTTACTTTTGTCATAGATGCTGAATGACCTAGGGGAGTATCATTTATGATAAAGTAAAAAAAAAAATAATGGTAACCTAATTCGGGGAGCATTTATAAAACAAGTAAAAAATATGTATAATGCTGTACGAAACTTTCAGTCAGGGCCCATGAAACTTTCGGCCATGTCCCACTGGTATTTAAAGCAGTGCCTGATGCACGATCATTGTTAAATTTAACCTTAAATAAAATAAAACCTACTGAGGCTAGAGGGCTGCAATTTGGTATGCTTGATGGTTGGAGGGTGAACAGTCAACATACCAATTTGAAGCCCTATAGCTTTGGTTGTTTTTAAGATATGAGGGCGGATAGAAAAAGTGCGGACGGACAGACAAGTAGCAATGTCGGAATTTTTCTTTTACAGGAAAACTAAACAATCAACATAGTCCAGTGACCATTTACCAATAAAACACAAATAAATCAGTCTAGGTCACCGAGTATTGATGACCTAAGAAGTCAGTCTCGGTCATTGAGCATTTGTAACCATACATGTCAGAAGTCAGCCTAATTCCTTGAGCATTTGTCACCAAATATCAAATACTCAAACTAAGAGACTCATTCAATGAGCATTTATGACCATGAGCCAAGTAAATTAGCCTTATTTATTGAGATTGAGTAGCTAGGTCCAAAAACCAAATATATTAGCCTTGCTCAGAGAGAGAGAGAGAGAGAGAGAGAGAGAGAGATGAGAGAAATGTTCAGTGTATCTTAGTTTCACCAGAACACTGAGCTAATTAACAGCTCTCCTAGGGCTGGCCCGAAGGATTCGATATTTTTACGTGGCCACGAACCAGTTACTTAGCAACGGGACCTACAGCATACTGTGGGATCCGAACCACATTATGTGGAGAATTAATTTCTAATCACCAGAAACAAATTCCTCCGATTCCACATTGGCAGAGCGGAGAATAGAGCTACAGAGAATTCATGGTAAAAACATAATCAAAGAAATATATTGAGCGTTTATGACCAAAGGGCAAATAAATCGACAAAGACAAATAATGGAAATATAATTTGCTAGACATTCCGGATTCTTCTCACATATATGTGTGTGTGTGTGTGTGTGTGTGTGTGTGAGTATAAAAAGTCACCTATTTATTAGAGATGTTTGTGCGTTTGTATATAAAAATCATATTGTTAACCTGGACAATATAAAAAACATAAAGTATGTTAATAACACTGAAAAAAAAAAACATTTTGAATATTTAATAAAAAAATTTTGACACTGAATAAACTATATAAAAGTAATTTTAAACTGGACCTTTTCTGTACTGCAATTATGACAAAACATGTAGTTAGTGTAACTAAGTTCTTAAACAAGATTGGCAAACCACCTTACGCAGTTACTCTGATACAACTATATACTTGTATATTATTTCTTTTACCTTGACCAATGTTTTCAGTTTTTGTAACTTTTATTTCTCTTTCTGAAAGAGGGAGGGAATGTACTCTCCGAAAGCTTAAATATAACCTTTCAATTTCTTCCAAATTTTAGTGGGTTTCCTACAACATGGTATTTTAGTGCTCGGATACAGTGTTTATAACTTTGTTATATATATATATATATATATATATATATATATATATATATATATATATATATATATATATATATGATATACATACATATCTATATATATATATATATAGATATATATATATATATATATATATATATATATATATCTATATACATGGATATATATAGATATATATATATATATATATAGATATATATATATATATATATATATAATATATATATATATGTAAGACGATAACATTTTAATATACATGATTGAAGAAGCTAAACAAGATGTTTCCTTGTGTCTACTGCATTTATCAGAACGTGATTGTTCTTCGTATATACATAATAAACGCTATACAAATTCTAAACTTTTTTTACTTGCTCTATATCAGTATAGTGTATTCAAATACAATTATGTGAAAGTTTAATACTTTTATTTATCAAAGCATTTTCAAAGTATAATTGACAATGAGGATATCTTTTGGTGAGGCAGGCTAAATATTTTTTTTTAAATACTTATAATTCTTATCTCTTCTTCCCAATAACCTTCACAATAAACGAATCGCATCAGTTTTGGTCTATAAATAAAAATCAACGTGCCCTGGAAGATGAAAACTTTCTTACTGGTTTAGCCTACTTTCTTTAACAAGTTAGTCGTGTACTTTATGTCTTACAAGAAGCCCCTCTAGATTATGTAGGACTTACTTATCACTGCGTTTTTGTTCAGAGCAGAATAATACAGTTTATTTCATATAAATGACCTGGTTCTTATTTCGTATTTACTGCCTTGACTCCCACTCCGATCGTTATTTTATTTTACATATATTATTGTGGACACTGTTCTCAAGAGCTAATTGACTTGCCAATGCCTCACAATTCCACAGAGCACAAAGTGACAAATTCGAGGGTCAATCTGTTTCATTCACCTTTCATCTTGTGCCTTTCCAGGATTCAGAGTTCTCTGCAGGTACAGTAATTTAAAATACTTTTCGGTGATCCTTGCTTATTTTCAGCGTGTTACAGGAATATTTTTCCATTATCTTAAAACAAATTATTCATTTTCACAATATTATCGGATTAATCAATGACAAGTGAGTCAGACTCATTGTGAACCTCTGGCCTGACGTGACAACAATACTTAACAATGATCCAGAATTTTTAATCAACTATGATCGAGCCATTATTTTTATGACGAATTAACAGACAATCAATATTTTTATGTTGGTGAACTAATATTGCCTGGCTAATAGCTGATAACTTGCATGACTTAATTACAATGGAAATGAAATAGGTTTTTCTAAAGTTCAAGTCAATGAAATATTAACATTGGCGCAAGAATCTGCTGATGTTGAGAGAAGGAGCGTTCAGATTGAAAAATTGATAGGCTGCACCTTTCTGGCGTCAATGCCTCCCATAGGGAAAGGCTATTAACTTTATGTATATACATATATATATATATATATATATATATATATATATATATATATATATATATATATATATATATATATATATATATATATATTATATATATATAATATATAGTATATATATATATATATATATATATATAGTATGTCTGTGTACACACGAATATATGTATGCATGCATACATATACACATACATACATGTATAATAATAAATATTATATACAAACATATATATATATATATATATATATGATATATATATATGTATACATATGTATATATATATACTTTAGGGCTATTGCCTTGTATAATAAGGCGCCCTATGAGTAATGTTAGACTTGCGATAATCTTACGCTAAGTCGGTTGGTATTGCACTTCCATATTCATGGGAGTGTCTTGGGGTTTGTAGATCACTTAAGTAGTCGGTATTATCTTCTTTGTTTATGACGACGATGTGTTAAAACTCATGATGATTCGGTGATTAGGTGAGGATCTAGTAGAAAAACCACGAAGTACAAAAATACTTATATTCTCTGAATTTACCATGGTGAAGATCAGGTATGATTGTACAGTCTTCTAATCACGATAGCTTGATCGCTTCTGCCAATGATGATGGCTAATTCTATTCTCTCTACATGATAAAGCTTAGGTAAAGAGGTACAGGTCTTCTAATGACGATAGCTAACTCTATTCTGCCTCTCCTACCATCTCGGTTACAAGTTATGAAGGAAGCAGATAGTAGCTCGAACATATGAACATACAATCAAAATGAGAAAACGCTACAGATCACGTAGGCCGTTTGAATTATAAGTCGCGGTAGTTGTCTCAAGCAGGGAGCTTGGACTAAAGTTTATAAACAAATGAATGACTACAGGTGACGGCATGTTATCTTAGCCTACTTTTATTGTATACGTCATCTTTAGCGTCTCTAGTCTGATCACATTCCTGCAAGCAATCTGGTTGACCTCTTTAGATTTAGTCTTTTATATATATGGACTAAAACATTCCATATTTTTTTATTATGTAAACACTTACATATACATGTATAATTTATAAATAATTATATATACAAAATATATATATGTGTGTGTGTGTGTGTGTATACACACGAATATATGTATGCATGCATACATATACACATACATACATGTATAATTAATAAATATTATATATACAATATATAATGTATACATATGTATATATATACACACATATATATATACTGTATATATATATATATATATATATTAAATGTTATATATATATATAATCATTATCATCATCATCAGCCGCTGTTAGTCAACTGCAGGGCAAAGGCTTCAGACATGTTTTCCTCTACTCTCGTTTTATACATACATACATACATACATACATACATACCTACATACATACATACATACATATATAATATTTTAAATATATACAAATATGTATA
This sequence comes from Macrobrachium nipponense, assembly GCF_015104395.2. Lineage (NCBI taxonomy): Eukaryota > Metazoa > Arthropoda > Malacostraca > Decapoda > Palaemonidae > Macrobrachium > Macrobrachium nipponense. The sequence continues at coordinate 42,097,557 of NC_061092.1, read as the reverse complement.
TATATATAGATTTTATATATATTATATATATATGTTTCTTGTGTACCACGAATATATGTATGCCATGCATACCCATATACACATACAATACATGGTAATAATTATAAATAATTTATTATATACAAATATATAATATATTTTATAATATATTATAATATATATATATATATATAGATTATATATTACACATATGTCATATATATACCATGTTATTTTTATTTATATACCAAATTACAAATATATATATATGATATATATATATAGATATATAATATTATATATTATATATATCCATGTGGCATATTATATTACATCATACTTACTTTATATATATACAATATGTAATATTATAATATATATATATGTCCTGTATACACACGAATATATGTATGCATGCATACATATACACATACAGACATGTATTAATTATTAAATTAATTATATATACAAATACTATATATATGCATACATATGTATATATATATACACACATATATATATATAACATGTATATATATATACATATATATATATATATGTATATATATATAATCATTATCATCATCATCAGCCGCTGTTAGTCAACTGCAGGACAAAGGCTTCAGACATGTTCCTCTACTCTCGTTTTATACATACATACAGATATATATATATATATATATATATATATATATATATATATATATATATATTATTCTGCATAGTTAGAATGTTCATTTTGGTGCGAAAACTATCAATCGCTCTGCGCAAAATTTAGCAAACTTGATGAAATTTAATCAATTATTTTCCCTAATGTTATTTTGGCACAGAGATGGAAAAAAAAAGTCTTCCAAAATGTAGCCAATAGAAATAATGGTTCCTTTGTATTAAATTAAACGTGATAGACGCGACTGTAAGAATTATAGCGGGCACACCAATAATTGTAAAAAAAGGAGTGCGATACTAAGAATCACAGAGTGCATAATAATAATTGTAAAATGCAGTAAGTTAATGTGTTCTAGGAAGTAAGAGCAGTACAGCTTGTTAGAAATATATGAAAGTGAGGCAGATAACATGAGATATAATTGTGGGAGGCCAGTGTAAAATTAGAAAACCAAGGATTCTGTATTAGAATCTTGTTAAGACACTGTTGTCAGTGTTGTCTCGGATACGTAAATAGTAAGAGGATATATGGATGTACAATAAGTTCGGCATAATTGGTAATCAGGGAGATTTATGAGGAGGATGTTGCAGATTCAAATCCAAGTTGATCGTTTGCTCAGAGCAGTTGAAATGTTTGATGTTCAGACCGATGTAAGAGTTTGAAATGAGTTACTGGTTTGGTTGAAAAGTTGGTTTGGGATAAAAGAGCATTCTACCTCCCAAGGTTATCAAATTTCTTCATGGGTAGAGCTACGCAAGATGTATGAGACAGAGCAAGATATGTAAGGGCATACCAAGAGTGAAGACAATGCATCGTAAATGGAATGCACAGCTGCTGACGTTTAATATGGATAGTAAACAAGAAATAAATGCGTCGTGTTTCTTCTGTGCAATCGAGTTTTCTGTACAGCGTATAATGCTGAATGAGCCGCGTCCAATGAAGCTTTCAGCCAGGGTCCGGTGTTGGCCTGAGTTGTTGGCATCTACTGCGGCGCCAGACGCATGATCATGACTAATTTCATCCTTAAATAAAATCAAAACTACTGTGGTTAGAGGGCTGCAATTTAGCATGTTTGATGATTGGATGGTGGAGGATCAACGTACTAATTTACAACCCTCTAGACTCAGTGGCCTTCAGGATATGAGGGCGGACAGAAAAAGTGCGGACGGACAGACAATTCCGTCACGATAGTTTTTTTTTTTTTACAGAAAACTAAAAGAAACTGAAGTGACTAGTAAAAGCTCAGAGGTATTTGTAAATGGAGGAAGTAGAGTATATGTTAGTATGAAACAATTTATGAGGATAAATGGTAACCAGAAACAAGGTGCAAGTTATACTAATATGAAAGGATGATGCAAAAAGGTGCTGTCAGGTGTATAGGAGTAAATAAAATTGATGATAGTAGGATGGGAAATGAGATTTGTCAAATAGGTGCAAAAGGAAGGAAGAAGGAGCACTGTAAAGGAATAAGGCAAAAGTTGGATGTATGGAAGTATTTATAAGGAAAAAGTCTGATGTATGGAGGAATTGTTGAGCCAACCTCCCTTTTTGGAAGTGAAATGTTGATTTTGAAATTTTATGATATAAAAAAGATTATATTTGGTTGGATGAACTTCTTGCAAGTATATGATGAATGTGAAAGACTGAAGGTTTGAGAAATGTTTAGATGAAAAAAATGTGTATAAAAGAAGCTATAAGGTTATTTAGGCTAGGTGGTTACATGGGTCGGGGAGGTTTGAGGTGGTACGGCCATGTGGATGGAACGAACGACGGTGTATATATATATATATATATATATATATATATATATATATATGTATATATATATATATATACACACCGTCTTCTTCTTCTTTTTCTTCTTTCATATATATATATATATATATATATATATATATATATATGAAAAAAGAAAAAGAAGAAGAAGACGAAGAAGAAGAAACATATGGTGGTGGAATTGGGCTGTGGCAAGGAATGAATTGCACGAACTGACAAGGCCAGACAAAAAAAAATAATGCAGAGATAATGTACAGTAGATTGTGAAGGGAGACGGGGAAGAGCCAGAATTCCTGATAAAAATGATAATAGGAAGAAAATTTGAGTCGATAAGGAAAATAAGGAACCGGGAGATTTAAGAGGAGGAAGACGTGGAAGCCAAGAGAGGAAAAAATAAGAAAGTGGCAGAAGGAATTAGAGAGGGAATGCGATGGGGAGGCAAATGAGTAGGTATAGAAAAACTGAAGACAAATCAGTGTTGGTGAAAGGGGAAGGAGAAGTACGGTAACGGAACAACAAGGAAAAATGCGCTAACTGGCTGGAAGGCGGAGGCAAAGGAATACCTGGAAGAAAACGAGACATCAGGGGGAATTGGATGATAAGGCAGATTTGGGGGGGCGGTGGTGAGAGGGGGACCGGGGGGAAGAGAAGTAAGAGAAGACAGAAGAGAGAGGGGGAGAGAGAAGGCTGAAGAGGGTTGAAAAAATGTGGACGTGGAGGACGCGGACGAAACGGAAGAGGAGACGGCAAATAACGAGAGGAAATGGATGTGTGTGAAGGGGAAAGGGCGGAGAGAAGGAGAGGGAGAGAGAGAGAGAGAAAGAGAGAGCGCGAGAGACCGAATGACGGCAAGAAAGAGAGAGAGAAGGAGCAAGAGGGAGATTAACAAAAAAAGGGAGCACATTTACCTTATGCATATGAGCCGCTCGTGCCCTGCAGCCGTGCCAGACATCCTGGAAAGAGACCTGGAAGAGGAAACCCGCCGAAAGAGCCGAAAATATTCGACCGAAAGCACCACTCGGACGAATCGAGTTGACCGTAACACTCAACCAACAACAAATCGGTTTCATTGACGTCTTTATGGGAGGTGATCAATACAACACACACAAAGCACCTTGAGGGTTATCATCACACGTTAGTCATTTTCCAGGGCGATATTGCACTCATTATGCACACAAAGATGCACGAGAGTTGCCGGCGAAGGAAAAATTGCATCTTTTGTCACGACGCAGCGGTTGAAGATTCTCGGTCGCTTTCAAAGACATACACAAGGGGTTCAGCCGAATCATTCCTTTAGGCCGCTGAAGGCCTAACAAAAAGGGCAGATTGGCCAATGCGACAGACATTCGCCGCTTTCAAAATCGCACCTTTTTCGCACATCTGCAACTTTTTCAAGACGCAACAGTTGCGGTTCTCAAGACGCTTTCGAAAACATACACAGAGGGAAGTCTGGAGGATTTCACGAACGCTCACAAAGATGAAGGACTCAATGTAGGTCATGACCCAACGATTCCAGAGAGGAGGAACCCAACGCTTTTCATTATTCAACTTTTTTCACTGTGCAACACTTCGAATCGAATACTCATGAATGTTCACATCTGCCACCGATGAAAGAATCCTTGTAGGATGCTCAGTAACAAAAGGAAGACCGGCAGAGAGTTCCCTAATTGCTGAATATAGAATTTAAGCCACAGGCCAAGCTCTGAGGCCTATGAAGTCATTCAACGCCGAAATAGAAATTGAAAATAAACGATTTGAAAGGTATAACAGGAGGAAAACCTCGCAGTTGCAATAGGAATCAATTCTTACAAGAGGATGGAAAGTAAGACGGAAGAAAGAGAATATGTCAGGAGGTCTAGTAAAATGAACGAAAGGGTTGTAGCCTTCGATCCTAGCTACAACCCTTTCGTCCATTTTTTTATACCACCAGTTATATTCTCTTTCTTCGATCTTACTTTCCACCCTGTCCTAACAATTGATTCATAGGGCAACTGCGAGGTTTTCCTTCTGTTACACCTTACAAATCTTTTACTTTCAATTTCTATTTAGGCGTTGAATGACCTCATAGGCCCCAGTGCTTGGCCTATGGCCTAAATTCTATATTCAGCAAAAAACCTTAACTAACGCCTACAGTGCACCGCATGAGGTGAACGGACGGCACTAACCCCCTAAGGGATTCCCTAATTGCTGAAAGGGTAATGATCCTGGTTCATATTTGCGATTGAAATTTTACAAGACATAACTGTTACATTCACTGGGACTCAAAACCCACGTAAGCGGAAAGTATGAAGGAGTCCGCGTAGGACTTTTAGTGATTAGATTGCAAACCTCAGTATACTTTTTTAGGAGGGGACAGGAATTACAGAAGGATACCCACTGACCGCTTATGGAGGACCAAAATTCTGATAAGGATGAAGGGGAAAATAATATCTTTTATTTTGTTTCCGCAAATTTTGGAAATTTTTCAATGAACTTTCTAAGCAAGGGTTCAACGATCGCCCCTTAGGAAGCTCATGTATTGAAGAATGAAGTCCTATTCATTGAAAACTCGCTGAAAAGTTAATAAATCTTTCTCTTATTATTGAAACAATATCAAGGATTAACAGTTTCACTCTTTGACTTTTCATTACCATACATAGTATATATATAAATATTATATGTATATGTATATATATATGTTATATATATACATATAATCATATAATATATACTATAATAAATAATTGAGTAAATTATATACTATATGTATATCAATATATTACAAACCTAAACAGTAAACACAAATATACATATACACACAAATTATGTGTATTTCTTAGGCTTCCTAACATTTGGAAACCCAGAAACTGAAATGATTTTACTGCATCTAAAAAACCCTGAAGCATTCTCCGGATCATATAAGCTTAAGATAACTTCTCGAACAATCTCAATGATAACCGAGACTGCATCTTCGTTACTCAAATTTATCATATCCAATACTCGTTATTAATATTATATACAGTTTCATGCTATGAAATAACTTCAAATATGCATTTAATACCTTGACTGACTATGTTATAGGACTGGTTAGAAAAAAATATTTTTTTTCGTGTAATCTCCATGTGATATTATGATTAATTCCTTGTCATGCAGAGCTTGATTAATAATGTCTACTAGGTACCTCTGAAAGAAGCAAAGGTGCAAGAGAGAGAGAGAGAGAGAGAGAGAGAGAGAGAGAGAGAGAGAGAGAGAGAGAGAGAGACATCGCGTCGGCCATTTTGTTGGAGAAGTGCACGGCCCCTCTCCTCGGGTAGGGTAAAGAAAAGCAGGCTACTTAAATCCCAAAAATGAAGACGTAAGATTACATTAAAATAAAAATTAAAACAAATAAAAATGATAAACAAATACTTAAGTAAACTTAAAAAAAAGCAAAACATAAATAACCTGAGACGAGAAGAACTGGAGAGAAGAGGCAACTTCAATTTTCATTTCCTTCAGAGCCGCTCTGCAACTAATGATTTTCCCCCTCTCAGCATAACGCTGCGTTCAAGTGCCTTCACCCCATCTCTCATGAGCCGCGTTCAGGTGCTCCAGGTGATTGCATTAACGCTGGCATATTGGATCGTCTTCAGGGATGGCTGCTGACGAATTTATGGGGTGGGTAATATGTTACTGTAGGAGCCCATCGGTCTATTTTTCTGTCTGTGAGAGTGTTTATCTCTCTCTCTCTCTCTCTCTCTCTCTCTCTCTCTCTCTCAGACACATCGGTACACGCACACAAACACCACATCTACTAGCCCCTCTCTCACACACCCAAGTGCACTAAGAAAAATGATTTTCAGAATATAAATAAAAGATCATGCCATCAGAAAGCATTATTACAATAGCTATGACTCATAATAGACGTAGCGGTCATGTTAATAAGAGGTAAATGCACTGTATGAATTTTCATTTACCTTTACCAAGAACATACTACTACTAGAAGGAGCCAACCTTTAGGCTTGGTAAGAAACTGTCCCATTTCTATTCAACTCTAGAATTGGGGAGGAGGAGGAGGAGGAGGAGGAGGAGGAGGAGGAGGAGGAGGAGGAGGAGGAAATATACCTAGTGGGTAAATACAATTACGTCAGCCTCTAAAATGTAGGTGTAAGGTCATTCATGGTTGAAAAATGTTATTGTTTCAACGGCTCTTAAAATAATAGCAGTATTATTAGAAACACTTCTACAATATTTATAGTATGAGCCATCGTACTGCTGGGACATTAGCCTTTGGATGAGAATCGACCAAAGGTAAGTATTAGTGATCGGAGTTATTCTAAGCTTAGAAGCTCACTGATACGAAAATTTCATTGAAATTCAACTCTGAGGAAGAAAATAAAATACTACAAAGAGATGTTCAAAGCTATGATCTTTCTAGATAACAATTTTATCAACAGTGGAAGTTTTGAGTTTCAGTGGTAGCTTACCGATAAAACATATTATATATCTTATATAGCTATCTATCTATCTATATCTATATATATATATATATATATATATATATTGATATAATAGACATATATATATATATATATATATATATATATTATATATATATAGAGAGATATAATATATATATATATATATATATATATATATATATTATATATATATATATATATATATATATATACTAAATATATATATAAATATATGGCTATATATATATATATATGTATATATATATATATATATATATATATATATATATATATATATATATATATATATATAAAGCAAGGGTGGATAAAACCGCTCAGAGATATCATTTGGGAAGCACTTTAGACATAATACTTATGCCAAACCATTTCCTTTACTGATGCCGTAAATCTGGCAAGTGAAGCAGTTAAAAAATATTGTCTGAGGCTTAAAAAATGACTTGGTCTTCTGTTCCGGATTAAATAATGATGTTCACAAATTCACATTAACTGCTTTAATCAGGAAGTTAAGGTTTAGCCTCAAGGATAACTGATAATAAGAAAACGATTAAAAATATATACTTAATTCCAATAATAGTAAAAAGGACAGCAGCTATAATAATAATAATAATAATAATAATAATAATAATAATAATAATAATAATAATAATAATAATAATCTTCTAAGAGGTCCACAATAATGAAAAATGTTGCGAGTTCGTGTATAATTAAAAAAACCCTTTACAAAGCTTCCGAACACTTCGCTGGGTTTAACTTCAGTCCAAATGAATGATTAGGCACACCATGTACTGAGGTGAATTTAAAAAATAGATAAACAGAGTCGCTGAAGATTGTTGGCACCGGTCGTTAGCTCGTTTATGGACCAGGTGATGAAGAAAGAGGGTAGTTACTCCAACTAGGTTATTTCTTCTCCCCTATCAATCCTACTAGCTGCAATTCCGTTAGATCTCCGCAGTTATTGCAATGTTGCAGGAAGTCATTCATCCGGAGGCGTAGATTGGGCACCGTAATCAGACTCTCCTGGGGCAGCGGTTACCTGGACAGGGAGAGGCAAGGAATAAGCAACTTCAGGAAAGGGAAAAACAGAGCCTGTCCTACAGTTAAAATCTTTTAATTTAAAAACATATTAGTAATATAAAAATTAACAAATGAGTCTTCGTTGACAAAACACTTGTTTCCTTTGAATGACTCTCCTAAACTTAAAGCAGCTCCCTCAACTAGTCGTCTCACATTTACATTGTTACTTTTAAAGATAATTTTATCCTCGTTCTAATTGGGTCTATGATCATTACATTATATTTATTTTAAATTCACCTCAGTACATGGTGTGCCTAATGATTCATTTGGACTGAAGATGAACCCAGGGAAGGGTTCGAAAGCTTTGTAAAGGGTTTTTAAATTATACACAAACTTACAACATTTGTTATTATTGTGGACTTTTTAGAACATTAAACGATTTGATATTATATATTGTTTTTCCTATAAAAAAAAAAACAATATATAAAATCAACTACCTTAATTCTGCCATTCTCTTTGACAGAATTTGCCTAAAAGAGGGTCTTTTACCAAAATGATAATAATAACAATAATACATATTTTTGCAGTTAGTAATAATAAACATGTAATTTGCACTTACTTCAAACATATTTCAATTTCTAAATAGATAAGGCGGACACCAAATTAGACAGCAATTTCTAAAAATAAATAAATAAATAAATAAGTAAAATTGTACAGACGACTGCCTATGCGAAGGAAATCATTATAATTTTTAAAAATTTAGTAATTTTCATGTGAAATGCGATTACCTTTAAAACTTCCTAAGACAAGAAAAAAAAAAATCTACCCACGGCTCCTTCCCACAAGCTCACTGCCGAATGTTAAATAATACAGGATTAGACAAACCAAATTAAATGTCCTGTATCTCAACAGTCCCTTTGAGACGCGAGATGACAAGACATGGTCATCAAATCCTGGGCCAAGTGCCTTTGACAACAAGGTCAAAGCAGGTCAAAGGGTATCTCTGACAGACGACTCTCAAACTGCGTCCAGGACTAATGACAGTGTTCAGATAGGAGGGGTGGGGGTAGGTAGGTCTAACGATGTTGAAAGTGTATATTCTGATGCTGTATAAATGTATAATATAAATTAAACCTTTATTTTTCATTTTTAGTAAATTTTTATTTGAGGGATAGTATTCAATGCCTATATCATAAGATAGTTCAAATTTATAACGGTCTTATTTTGACAAGTGTTCTCATTAAAGAAAAATATTAATCAATTGCAGTTGATTATTTCTGAATTCTGAAATTATGCCTGAAGGTATTTATATATTTACTTATAAAAGCCCTTAATGTAGGAAAAATTCAAGTTTTAATACCAACGGTCTTTTACTATCGTCTGCATAAATTAGTACAGAGATCGTTTTTAGGGAAATTTCATCTTTAACTAATGTCAATCAGCACTAAATAAATAACAAATACTGTTTAAGTATCAGGGATAAAAATGCCGATTTTTAATAGCAACAACAACAACTACATCTTAAAAGATTTTTTCTTACAGGGATGACGTTGATCTCTTACATCTGAAGAACTGCTGAATATCACCTGTGCCAGAAATATCAATCTGAAACACAAAATAATTGAGTTATCACCTGTACGAATAACCTCTAATGACGATCATTTGCACTGGTAAGTTTTATCTGCATATGGTTTCTTTAAAAACCTTAATAAAAACTATTTGCCCAGGTCATACCACAATTAAAAACCTGAATATCAGCTACACGGAAGATATCAGTCTTTCAGCAAACTTGAAAATGAATATGAATCAGATCAAATCACCTTGACAAATAATGACTATACTGTTTTTTTTTCCATCTGTCCATCCACCTGTGGTGTTTTTGTATGGTAACACTGCAACCCGGGCTTCAGATAGTTACATTCAACGATTATAATAATATCCTGTTTCGAATATTAACGGTGTAATTCGCATACAGTAAATTATTTAAAACACTTTCAGTTGCAAATGTACACCCAGATATCCTTTTATTTACCTAAAACTTACACATAGCGTAACTATCTAAAGCCCGGGACGCAGTGTTACCATACAAAAACACCACAGTATAGTTACCGTACTGATACCATCTATCTTCAGTAAATAATAATGATAACAAAACTGATTGCTATAAGGCCCATCTTAGCAGAAAACATAGAAAATTCCACTGAATATCACCTTCACGCAGAACTTAGATATATACCGAATAAAAGAACTAAAGATTGAAGTTAAAAAATCTGACTGAATATCACTCGTAAGGAAGCTGTCCATCAGTCAAATGGACCAGGACACCAGAACATCTTCATTCACCATTCAGTCACTCTCAAAAGTGACAGAGAGCTGACACACAAGGAAGTTACGGAGGGTTTATAAGCACAGGTCACTTAGTCGTCAATGTCACAAAGTCCCGGCTCTTCCTTATTTTAGGAAAATATAGGGGGGGCCACGCCTAGTCGATTCTGACACCTACGTAGGGTTCTCTGACAGAATGAGTGACTCATTGGGAACTGTTTTCGGCAACAAAGGCTCAAGGTTTCAGTGAAATTCTTGTCCTTTGACTAACCTCATAAATTTCTTAACCTCTTACATTCTTTAAGATTCAAACAGGTCAGGTTTCATGTTTCTATAATTGGACGTCGAATCCAGTCGTATGAATTCTGCTTTTTCAAGACTTCGTTTGTGTTTAAAACACTCGCTTTGTAACTTCTACTTTTTCAAGACTTCATTGTGTTTAAACTCGCTTTGTAACTTCTACTTTTTCAACACTTCATTGTGTTTAAAAAGGTAGCTTTGTAACTTCTAATTTACAAGACTTTATTTCGATTGGGTAAATATTTGGCTTCCACACTGTAAAAAGCTTAGTATATGTTGAAGCAACCTGTGTGTAATATATTTATTTTTTTTTTATTAATTTAAATGTGATTCTTTTGTCTGAGTGAGTGAATTTTTTTAATTCAAAGGGATTGTTTACTGATTTCTATAACTATCATTTTCAATTACATCAAACTCCATGTTTTATATTTTCTTTTAATAAAACTATAAAACTTTTCCATAAACATATTCTCTTCCTTATAAATAATTAATTTTTCCTTTCTTGGTCTACGAAAAAATGACAAATTCTTCATCAGACATATTCATCCATTAAACACTTTGGTCAATAATAGATTTCCTTAAAATACAATCGAATTATTTCAACACTGGTTCTTTCCCTGTACACGCCTCGGTTCTTTTTGAAGGATCAGATGTCTAAACCAGACCTACTTATCCCTTTTCTATTTCACCAACTGGCTATGCTGGTATAAGGCCCGGCTTTATCAAAACCAACTACTAACAGCCTTAAACTCTGGAAATTCAAGCCACTTAACACGTTCATACTAGTGAGCTATCACTGAATCTCTTGACGAGATCATTTATTATTTTTTCCTCTCGTCAAGTATGGTCTTTGCCTTATAATATCTGTATGTCTGTCTGAAATATGCCTGCAAATACACAAACGAAATCTCTAGGGTGACCCTAAACTATAAATAATACTGCGCAATGTTCTGGTATTTTCTAAACTATTTAAAACTAAGGGGAAATGTTGAAGGGATGCTCAACATCACTGAAGTAAAGTTCAAGTTGCTTTGATAATAGTTGTCTCGTCTGAGGTTTGTCCCAGCAATATACCTCGCCTTTCACCTCAAATAACTGATATGCAAGCATTTTCCAAAGTAGAGATTTTGCTTACATGAAGGATACAGGAAAATTTTAGATATTAAGCATAAAACTGGATGGTTAGAGAGGGAACGTATTGACTCATTAAGTACTGACGTCAAAAATGCATCAATGACTTTGTTTATTCTGACTCCTATAACCTTCCTTCTGCTAACAAACGGGCAAATCGTTTACAATGTGGTTAGACCTCATCATAATACCTCCATTTACCCTTTTTTTCGAGCCTGGGCTAGAAAACGGCGTTGTTGCCCTTCAACTGGCCTCGGCATTTGATTATATATATATATATATATATATATATATATATATATATTAATATATATATATATATATAAAAATGTTCTGTTTATATAGGTATGTAATTCATTGCGCATGGAAAATCCCATTCAGTTAATAACTCATTCTATAAAGAAAAATGAATGGGCAAACATATATACATGCGCATCTGAGTAATATTCATATTCACCTCTGGTTACTGTAGGTAATTTCGGGTGCTTGATAGTGCAATAATTATAGTACTTATCTCAAGAAACCCTTATAGACAAATAGAATAGGAGAGCTTATAAGCATCCTAGGAGTAATAAAAAAAAGATACGTTTAAACTGTATAAAAATTCTAGTCAAATAACGTTTTTCACATTTCCCATGAATCGTAACCCAAGAATGTACTGACTATTGAGCAAATTCAGCAAAATTATGAGCCTTTCATCTACAGACAGAAGGGACAAACACATTTATGCATACATACAAACATACACATTATATATGTATATATGTATATAATATATATATATATATATATATATACATAATGCATATATATATCTATATGCAGGCACATATTTACGTATATAATGTATTTAAACAGGAAATGAAGTGAAGTGTATGCAGTATATAAAGAACTGAGCAAGTGAGATATGTGGAAATAGGTGAAGAAATGGTATATAAAACGGTTAATATAGACGATAAGACAGATCTGATCACTCAGAAATGATTGTCATGTGGAGAGACTGGACAGTGTTATGTTGGAGAAAAGAGTCCGTATTGCAGAAGTCTCTCGAAGGAATGAGGTATTGGCAGGAAGGGTCTTAATATCCAGGATGCCTGAGAGTGCATACACATACACTATAGGGATGTATGGCATATTGTACTTAGGAAATCAACGCACAACTGATGAGGCTTCAGTGAAGGTGTTTGCAACTGGTCAATGCGGTGAAAGTTTTACCACACAGGGGATTCATTTGCTTTTCAGCAATGAAGAGTCTGAATGTGATAGTGACTGTTTGGTTGTTTTTCTCCGTAGCCATCCCATCATAAGGTGCACCGCTTTTGGCTAAAATAATATACATACATATGTATGGTCCCAAGCAATTTGGTACATTGCATTACAGTCACATTGGACGTAGCTCAACACATCAAGATGTCAATTCTAATGACTTGCAAACTTGGAGCCGTGATTGAAAAAGCTTACATACAAAGAGACGAACCAACAAAACATTATAAGTCTGAACTTGTCTTCATAGATACTGTTCGGAAAATTTTTCATAGAGATGAACTTCTTTTTTAGTAACCCACAAAACAGTATAAGTCTGAACTTCTCTTCATAGATACTGTACGGAAAATTTTTCATAGAGATAAACTCCTTACAAGTTGTGGGTGATTAGGTATTAGCAATGGAGGTTGTCTGAAAAATTATTTGAGTTTGCAGTTATTCCAGTCATTATTTGAAAAGATCATAAATAAAACGAATTAACTTTCAGTAAAACTCGAGTTTTTACTCAATAAGCATTACTTGCCTTATGACATTTACATAATTACATTATTAAAGATACTATTCCAATCAAGCATGACTCTGTAGGTCAGTGAATAAGATCCCTATCATAGGTTCTTTCAATTTTTATTAAGCTAACTATACCTTTTAGAAAAATCCTGGCCATTTAAAGCTACATTTTAGCTTAGGGAATGACAAAATTTTATATGTAGGTGTATTCACAATAATTATATATAAGTTTATATGTGTGTGTGTTTGTGTGTGTGTGTGTGATGTGGATCACCATACGACGAAACGAATAACCTCCAGCATACAGCAAACATTCCCATTAAATTCATCAAATACAGAAAACCATTTGTATTTCGGCAGACAAACAACAGCCTACACATTCTAGTCTCGTTCTTGTCCTTTGCCAGCTTTGTTAATTACAGGCATTGTCACACTTATCAACAGTTAAATGGTGCAGCAGCGTGTGATAATTTCCAATCAACCATACAATACATCACACTAATTAACCTGAAAGGTAATTTTACCAACCAGAGAAATATATATAACATTTATTCAGTAAATCACAGAGCTTCAGTTGACCACTAAATCAATGCACACCAATTAATCTGATAACTAGCATTCAGTTAACCGACACATCAAATATCTACATGAGATAACTATACTCTTAATGAGTCCCAATTATTTAAACTTTCCAGTCAATATTGAAAGGGAAATGATGATAATTAGATTGCCAGAGTGTATAGATAATAGGCCATAATGGTTAACCAGGTAATCATAGATCATATTCAACGCCAAATACCCTATAAAATTTATAATGTGTCCAAGTACAGGAACACATTAATCATTAACATTAAACTTCAGTGTCATATCCAGCCTATCATTGATTTCCCAGAATTTTGATTCGCACACCATAAACATTTTTGTTTATCTTTGGAAAATCGAAGATTAATTACTCGCGATTATATGGTTCAGTGCATAAGATTTCTCATAAAAAGTTAGGTATATCTTAGTTTTACCAGACCACTGAGCTGATCAACAGCTCTCCTAGGGCTGGCCCGAAGGATTAGATATCTTTTTACGTGACTGGGAACCAGTTGGTTACCTATCAACGGGAGCTACACCTTATTGTGGGATCCGAACATAATATCGAAAAATAAATTTCTAATCACCAGAAATAAATTCCTCTAATTCCACGTTGGCAAGATTTCTTGAAGCATGACGATTCTTTACTCACGCACTCACATGCGCACAAAAACATATGTAACATAATCTAGTATGAGTTGAACCGACCTACACAAGTGTAAACACGTAATCTCTACCCTGGAATATTTAACTAAAACTGAACGATCGTATTCCATGAAGATATGATCAGTGGATACAGTTAAATCATGAAGTAAGATTACTAAAAAATAACTGACTTATCGTACTTTAATCTAACATAGAACACTGTCCCACTAGCCTAGCTGAGCTGAAAAAAGTCCTTTTTTCTAACCTGACCCTTTTTGCTTAACACACGATACCGGTATAAAAAATAACCAATTCGTAGAAAACATGCATTGATACGGGATTAGTGTCATGATACATTAAAAATAAAACCTCTGTAAAATTTAAAAACTAAGAAATATGTTTGATAGTACAGAAGGAATGAAAACTGTGTACACGTGAAAGGCCTATTTGCGAAACTGCCCAAACCAGAGAACAATAGTATCACTGAAACTACAGTCCTGGGCGACTGTCAAATGTCAGAAGAAGGGCAGTTAGGAGGTAGATAAACAATAATGAATTTTTGAGGGATCAATCAATTGATTCCTCGTTTATTTTCAGAAGTACTAACCTATCAATAAAATCCAAATATGAATCTGGATGGGTGGCAAAGGAATGTGAATACAGTTGAGAAAATCCTCTGAAGGATTTCCATTAAACGGGAAAATGTGGTTGGCCATCGTTACAAACCTCTCATTCTGCATCCAAAGTCCATACTTAGTGCAGGATAAATCAATTATATATCACAAGTCCATACGTTAGTGCGGGTGGGATTGTTGTGCATCACAAATCCTTTTATGTTTACGTGAATGAAATCAGTTATGCTTTCCAAGTCCACGTGTCAGTGCAGGTAAAATCATTTGTGTATGTCAAGCAGTTCATGGTTTGACCTCTGTTTCTGTTTATCATAGACCAAACATATCGCCGTTTATAAATACTATAAATGATTACTTTTTATACAAATGTATATATATACATACATATATATCAATAATATAATACACAAATTACATACATTAATCAATATCACACAAAGTTTCGTTTGTATTAAATATTCTATTTTATCTATATATATATATATATATATTATATTATTATATATAATTACACACACATATATATATATATATATACATATATATATATATATATATATATATATATATATATACACACACACACAACAATCAGCAAGGGGATTCCAGTAGCTGACATACACGACGAGACTGAAACATAAATTTAGGTTTAAAACAATAATAGCAATACTTACGAGTTCCATGCCATAAAACCCAATAATCTATTACATACTAGAACACACAACCTGCCCCTGGTCGCCTGACAAAATACAACTCCAACTTTGGTTCATTTATCACAATTCTGTTTAATGAAACTCGTATCTCCGCTTACAGAGAATAAAATTATCTGAAGCATCTAATTAATTGCAATATTTCAACGCACTTGATCGACTGCATTTAGCCGCAGGCCGGCAGGCCGACGTCACGGAAACTTATTCGGAGCCAAATGATAGAGTCGCAGCCTCGTTCAATACGCGTATCAAACCTAACTCATCGGATGCATCCACTTCGCGAGGATTAAATTACGCGTATCAGACGTAACTTATCTATTCCGCGGGAACTAAATCGCCAAAAATCTATTGGATTGGCCACATATCCAATAAGTTACCGGCTTAATACCGGCTCTAATCACCGGTCCAGTTTGCGTCTGTCATACTTAGAAGAAAATTATTGAGATCAGTTTGTCACACTGAGCCGTCATAATGAATGGGGCCTAAAAAATTTAGAGCCTAATTTTAATGATGTAATTATAATTACGCTCGAGAATACGCCTTAATTACACGGCCGGAATCTGTCAGTCATTCTCCTTGCCAGAACAATTATTAACGCTGACCCTCGTAAGTTTCTCTCTCTCTCTCTCTCTCTCTCTCTCTCTCTCTCTCTCTCAAAATAAGCTGCCATAAATAAGAAGCAAACTTAATGTTAAGATCAATGAAAAAGATCAAAATCTATATACGCACTTTCTATCTAATCATATATATATATATATATATATATATTATATATTATATATATATATATATATTATTCATATATATGTATATATATGTGTGTTGTGTGTGTGTATATATATTTTATATATAAGAGAGAGAGAGAGAGAGAGTGAGAGAGAGAGAATTTACACTATATATTTCAAGAAACCTCTTTATACTGAGAATTATATTACAATAAAAGGACCCACAGAATTTATTTATCTTTTATGTTTCTACAATTTTGACACTACTGGCCCGTCTATAAGAATCTATAAATGCATAGAAATGACGTAATTCTGATTTGCATACTAACATAAAGCTGCAACAATATTCTATAAAAAAGATTTTAGTCATTTGAACAACTGACCTATCCAAGATATGTCCATTGCAATATTGTCTGTCAAAATAACATTTGAGCCAGGTTCAATAACATTTTCATATATTATCGAAGAATCGGAAAGAAGTCAGCAGAGGAAATTGGAAGATGATATAGCCTGAGACAATGATTCTGATAAAATTACGGTATTCACCTTCAGACAGGACTCAAGGTCAAGGTTAAAATGAAGATAGTGCATTTCAAGACTGAGCAGATCCACATGAGAAGGCATTAAGTGTATTGAAGAAATTGGGCGATTTCAATAATCAACACATGGACAGAAGAAGGTTTACTCAGACGCACACATATGTATATATATATATATATATATATATATATAATATATATATATATATATAGACACATATATACATCTAGGTATATACATAAATACGTACACTATAATATATATATATATATATATATATATATATATATATATATATATATACATATATATATATACTATGATATATATATATATATATATATATATATATATATATATATATATATATATATATATATACATATCGTTAAAAAAATTCAAGGGTCAAAGTGAAAGCCTGCAAACAGATGCCATTTTATTACTATATTTATACGGGATTAAGTTGTATTGTCTTGCGAAAATGAACTTACTTTAAAGTGATAACCTCTTATGAAACCAATTTTGTTCTTGTATATTCATTTTTTAGACTATGAAATCCCATTAATCTTCATGTGAAAGACAATTTTTGTCCTAAGTATTATTTATTTTTTATTTTTCATTTTTTTTACCAACAGAGTCATTTGAATAGCTGCAAATTCTACAGCATTTTAATGTTTCTTTGTATTTAAGTTCTTTTTTATATATTCTATATTTTATCATTATTTTCCTACCATTTTTGTACACGAAGCCTACATTTGTACTTAGTGCAGATGTTAAACTCAATGACTTGCAGATGTATAACAACTAAAAGTATGTACGTCCTGAAAAATGTGTGATTCAGATATTCTGAAACTTTAAACAGTACATTAATCAATCACTGCATTATCATCGTTCTAAAGCAAGACACCAGACATACATAGTAAGCTATTATTATAGGAAGTGAAGTTTTTGATCAAATTGAAAAAAAAAATCCAGAAAATATGAATAAACAAGATAAAGTCACAAAATTATTTTTAAACAAGCGGAGGGCTGATATCAACTGCTTTCAGCTGAGTGTAAACACAGGTTAACACAATATATTTTTACTAAACATTTAAACTCACAATAACATAATATACTTCGACTAAATATTTTTCCTTTCTTTTCAGATGATGCTGAAATGCCGGATGTTTTCTCCTCATGAAAAGATAATGAATCACTAGATACTAAGATCAAGAAGAATATTGTTTGAAATATTACATCCTATGCAAAGGTGAACACAACCCACTGGAAGGATAAGCAACAAGTCTCGTCAATCGTAGTGGGAAAGTGTGTTAGTCAAAAGTATATTTTCACCCTTTGTCTGAAACAGTAACTAGTATAAAATCCATATTGCAAAGTACATGAAAATCACTGATAAATGCGCCAGAGTAACATACACTGATTTAAAAACTACGGAGGTTATTGTATAAAAACTTAAGAAGAAAAAATGAACATCTACAGTTCCATCTCAACCTCTAATGAAAAGCACAAGTCTGACTCATGAGAGGCAGCAAAGTTAAATGAACTATAAAACTGTGAGACATTTAGGTTTATGGTATAAGAAAAAGGTATAATAAAAAAAAACTGTTGTTGACACCCATGCCAAGTCCAACAAAGATTCAAAATGAAAAATAAAAAAGATAAATAAATAAATAGATAAAACTTCTATAAAAGAGTAATAATACAGTAAGAAAAGACACTATACAGAGGAAGATTCCTATGTCTAATACACGATGTTGCCCTCTATTGATCTTTATTACAAAAATCTTGAAATACCGCTGGCGAAAAATAGAAAAAAAATTTATGTAAAAGTGAAATAAAAGTTGATGAAAAAAACGAAAGAGGTAGAATACGGAAGTTGAAAAGACCACAAGGGAATACAACACAGGACAAGTGTTGCAAAACCGCAAATATACACTTACAACGAAAGGTGTTAAAATAACCACAGAACGTAATGTAAGCTCGAAATACAAGGTATAAAATTCACACGAAATATATATTTTATAGTGAGTTACAAGATAATGAAACATGATATAATGTAATGGCAAAGAGATGAACATGATGTAAGACCACTAAAACAAAATTATGAAATGTGGAATATATAAGACTAAAGAATATACGTGGTACTGTAAACATGGTACATAATACAGTAAAAGAATAAATAGTATATTTATAAGTGTAAGTATGATGATGAAAAATCATTTATCAGAATGCAAACAAATAAGATGTAGAAAATTACAAAAATGTTTGTTACATGAAACACATGATGTAAAAAAGATTAAAAAAGGTATAATAAATGTATAAGTTTTATAAAGGAATAAAAAACATACTAAGTCTTTGCTTCTCCTATATGGCACCAAAACTTCATGCGTGTGTGCGTATGTGTTTGTGTCTTTGTGGCAGAGTGAGTATGTATGTGCATGCCAAGCTTCCGGGCCATGTGGCGTGATGTTTATGCAGTAATGCAATACAGCCATGTGTTGCAGATCAAGACAATAACATTCCCCCAAAATTGAAGGTCTTGGGAAGATAAACTGAAAACTGCCATTTCAAGTTGGTGGGGCGACCCGAGTAAGTTGTTATATATAGAAATGGGGCCGATTTCTGCGTTTCTCCTATAATGACAGTCATTTCCCTTAACTATTTAATAAAACTCCATGTTTACTCCACAAATGGTTTACAACAGGCCGTGAAATTGGTCTCCCGAGGTGCTAATAAGGACCACTTAGGCAACTAATCGCAAATGACCTGATTAGGTTCTTAACAAAAGTATACTATTTTTATATGAGAAAAGACCTTAATGCGCGACCGTGGCCAGGTCCTATTTGTACCCAACTTCCGGTGTGGTTTAATCTCACTCAAATACAGTTTTTACCTCTTATTGCTGGACCCACTTGGAGGCACTTTGCCTACAATCACTGTGATGAGAGGAAATACGATACTCCCGAAGGAGAAAATAGGAGAAAATAAGACGAAAAAAAAAAAAAAAAAAAGTGACCCGAGCAGTAATTCGCCCGGAATCGCGACGAAACTGAATTTGGCGAAACAAATCATTTGTTGCAGAGAGGAATTGCGGTTTTCCATACAGATAACCATTCCCTAATCGACCTCGAGAACAGTCATTTGAAACTATTTCGGATGATGGAGGCGCCAGGAACCGTCGCTCCATATTTCTCGACATTGTACAGAAGAAATCGCTTCGCAAAAAAAAAAAAAAAAAAAAAAATAAATAAATAAAAATAAAACAGCCCCTTCGATGGAATGCGCGTATGGCAATCAAGCTATGATGAGTGAAATATATAAACACAAAAGATATGTTTGTATGTGCGTGCGTATGTGTATGCCAGAGAGAGAGAGAGAGAGAGAGAGAGAGAGAGAGAGAGAGAGAGAGAGGAGGGGTAAATTAGTCTCGTATCTCGAACCGGACGAAAACAATAATAGCAATTTAAGTTATTTAAAGGGGTTCCCAAGAAGCCTTCACGAAAATAAAGATCAGGGAATTCTGGTAGATTCTGGAATCATCTTTCAAGCGCGTGATTTTTCATTCACAATGTACACAAATGTTTTACATGCCTTTATCCGCGTATTACTCTACGGTCTCTACTTCTGTATACATACGTATATACACATACGTGCACATACGCGTGTGAATGTGGGTGCCGGATGTACCTACAAATTTAATTCCCCTTGGGTGTGTGCTATACTCAAAATAAAGTATATAAATGTTATGTGTCTCTGAGAAACAAAACTTCATATATATATATAAAAATAAATATATATATATAATATATATATATATATATATATATATATATATATATATAGATATATATGTTATACACGCCGCCCCCAATAAACCGCAGCATAAAACTTTGATTAGCATTTTCTATTGCTCACAAACAGCAAGATAATGATGATGATGGCTAGGAGAAGTAAGAAGGAAGACAATAAATGAGAGAGAGAGAGAGAGACAGAGAGAGATAGTACATGTAAATGAGGACAGGCATATGGAGAGACGTGTTAGTAAA
>NC_061092.1:42058755-42071255 GCF_015104395.2 Macrobrachium nipponense | reverse complement strand
GATAAAGGAGAAACTACAAAGAAAAGGTAAAAATCGTAAAACCAAACATCTAGATAATGAAGACAGAACGCAAAAAAAAAAAAAAAAAAAAAAAAAAAAAGATGATCCCTGGAATATATGACAACAACAAAATGCAGTAATGAAAGATAATAAAAAAATAATATTAAAAATGGCATTGCCAGATTCAGTCAACAAAGGGCAATAAAAAAAGTAGGTTACAATCCAGGTTGTGATGACTGTTGTTGGCTTTAGTATGAAAGTCTAAAAACGTCATTTGCACTCTGACAATATAGTCGTGGTTATGTAAATAAAAAAAATTACCCAAAAAATTATATCCCTTTTACTGTAAAACTGATTATACCGCTTCCGGGAAGTATTAATCATGAAAATGATCCGAAATTCGCGAGCGCTCTAATAACACCTTAATGTTGTGTGTATTTTTACTTTTGTTTTCTTAAGTTTTTCTGACTTATATCAGCATGATACCAACGAATGCCTATGGCTATCATTTTGCTGGCTGAGCTGAGCTTGACAAATATCAATAAAACACTTTACGTAACAATAACGTAATTTCCTGTATGACAAAGACAGTCCGTTGGCGATAAACTCGACGTTTAGACTTACCATCGTGCAGACACGGGTATAGTCGTTACCACTACTTGCCTAATATACACATTGGCCTTAATGTACATATTATGACTAATATAAGAACCTTAGTCCAAGCATTGGGGCAATACATATTATACCTACATGTTTAAAAACTCAATTAATGAAGAGAAAAATAATGCAATTTTAATAAATAATATTACATATCAGCTTTCATTCTAGTATGATGGAAGTTGTTTAAACAGATGCAGGCGGTTAAAATGTGAGCATTTTCCTTCAAACATTTTTGTGGTCAACTGTGTATTATCATGCACATAAGTACTGTATACTTTTATTCGAGTGTTGTTCACAAAGTAAAATACCATATATATATATATATATATATATATATATATATATATATATATATATATATATATATATATATATATATATTGGTTCCCCAGTGCAACCTTGCTTGTCTGTATTAAAATCTTGAATTTGGTCTTACTCTTGGATGTAGAACAAAAGGTACTTATGCTCATTGCACAAACAGCTTTAATTATGTTCAAAGATTTTATCTGCACACACAGATAATATATATATATATATATATATATATATATATATATATATATATATATATATATATTATAGATATATATGTGTGTGTGTGTGTGTGTGTGTGTGCGTGCGTAAATATGCAAGCCCCCAAAAAATATCCTTCTGAAGAATTAAAAGACGTTGGTGTGCAATGAACATGAAGTATCTTTGATTCTACATTCGCCAAAAGTAAGATCAAATTCCAGACTTAAATAAAGACAAGGCAAGGCACCACTGGAAACACAGAGGAAACTGAGAAATTCTAGATGGTAAAATGAAGCATGAAAACGAAAAATGACAAAAGAAAGTAGATACGACTTCTAGTTTAATTTAGTCGAAAGAAAAGGGTGTTTTCATTGAATGGAAAGTCGAAAAATTAAACAGCTCTCCAGCATATACGTTAAGATAATAATAAAGAAACGTCAGGAATAGGAATATAATTCAAATCAAAACCAGAATCATTTGATCATTGTAAGATAGCTGTCTTATAAAGACAAATTCAAGGAAAACTAATGAAAATATCGTGTGAAATCTTCAAGACAAAATCCAAGTAACAAAAATAAAAAAAAATAAAAAATGGGAACATAATTTCCAAATGCACTGTCTCACAAAACAAATAATTTCAATGGGAAATTACTTATATTATATATAGAAAAAAATTGTTAAATGAAATCCATCCACCTCCAAGCGACCAACGCAACAACCAGGAGACCTGGAAGCGACCACTTGGAAACACATAAATCCTATAGGTAACTTAGCGACCCTTCAAAAATAGATTGGCTCCTGAAGGTTTTATTTCTTCCCTCTAGATTGGCAAAGCTATAAGAGAGAGAGAGAGAGAGAGAGAGAGAGAGAGAGAGAGTGAGAGATTACTTTCGGGACCCTAGAGTTCCTTCCATTCCCATGAGTAAGCCTTTTGAGGGGGAAAAAGAATTACTCAGAAGTTCCAGAGAGAGAGAGAGAGAGAGAGAGAGAGAGAGAGAGAGAGAGAGAGAGAGAGAGAGAGAGAGAGAGATTGCTTAAAACCCAATAAAAGAAAGATAGGGGAAAACTGCATGAGAATTAACAGAATTGTTTATAATCTTTATGATACATGAAATGATGCATAATATATTTAAATATAGGAAATCACACACACACACACACACACACACACACACACAGAGAGAGAGAGAGAGAGAGAGAGAGAGAAAATTACTTACAACCTAATGCAAGAAAGATAGGGGAAAACTGCATAAGAATTAACACAATTGTTAATAATCTTTATTAACGCAAAATGATGGAGAGAGAGAGAGAGAGAGAGAGAGAGAGAGAGATTGCTTATAACCTAATACAAGAAAGATAGGAGAAAATTGCATAAGAATTAGCAGAATTGTTTATAATCTTCATTATACGTGAAATGATGTATAATATAAACATATATGAACAGAGAGAGAGAGAGAGAGAGAGAGAGAGAGAGAGAGAGAGAGAGAGAGAGAGAGAAAATTCGTTTTCCAAGAATTCTTATGTAAATATTATTAAGACTCATAAATCGGTTTGTTCCTGTTATCATCTGTATGTTCTAATAATGTTAAAAATCTGTTGAATCTTATACTTTCAGAAATGTCTGTTCCTAAATAGAATTTTTTTTTTTTAAAAGACTGCTTGTTTTGGATCTTCTAAAAGCCTATACCTTTACATCTAAACGTCTCTTCTTTAACTACAGTATGTCAATTCCTGCCTAAACTTCGACACTTCCCTCCGGTTCTAAACTTCTGAATGTTCTCTGTTACCAATCCTGTCTTCCCCGTGTATTTAAACATCACATCTACTTCCAGATGTCTAAATACCTCTCTGATTCTAAAAAATTCCTGTGACCTTAAATACCAGAAATTTTAGGAGCAACTAAACTTCTAAACGTGCATCTGTAACATGAAGTTAGCCTCTTCCTATAAGGATGTTCCTCAACTTCTAAACGTCCATCAAATCCTATTCGTGTTCGTAAACTTCTCAGATTCTGGCTGTGCATGAATTTATATACATGTCTGATCTTGGGATTCTTCTGTCCTATTTGCGTTTTGTGCTGAAATATATAGGGAATCTATTTTTAAACTATATTTTGCGACTGCTATGATTATAACACTAACACCAACAGACACACACACACACACACACACACATATATATATATATATATATATATATATATAATATATTATATATATATATATATATATATATATATATATATATATATATATAATATATATATATATATAAACATCTACATGTTTATATATATATATATATATATATATATATATATATACACATATATACACAAATATAATCGTAAATATAAACAAACATATATACACACTGTATAAGCTAAAGGCAGTGAAATCAACCCATATAAGAGAACAGCGCCTACAGAGGAGCGCGGCAGTTAAACAGCTGCTGCTGCTACTGCTTACGGGCGCCCTGCCTTGACGTTCGTTGGGTGGATTTAGAGACGGGGAGGAAAGGGCGGCGGAGGAGGCGGTATGGGCGGGCGGACGGGCGGCCTGACGGATGGGTGGTATCTGGTGGGCGGGTGGGTGGTGTGGCCTGTATTGAACAGGGTGACTCAGGGAGCAGCCTCATATTGATTATTTCAGCTCGCCACCACCACCACCACCGCCGCCGCCGCCGCCATACAATACTCCTCAACACAACATCCTCACACTCCTCCAACACGTTTTCCTCCTCCACCATCCTCAACAAGACTCGTTCTCATTTTCCCTTCCTCACCATCATCTTTCTTCACCATCCTTTTTTTTTTTTTTTTTGTCTACATTTTCCACCTGCATCATTATTCGTCTTTTCTTGTACCAACGGCATTCTTTGAAATTACACTTTTATCTCATCATTGCCCTGCTTTTCCTTAATCAGATTTCCATTCTTTCCTTCTCATCTTAAACCATATCCTTTTTCTGTTACTTCATTATAATCCTCCACCACAATTATTCTATTTTCTATACACCATTCTCCCTCATCATTAATACTTAAATTCTAACACTATCTCTTCCACAACTTTCTTCCCTTCATAACATTCTATAGCTCGCACGATTTTCAATTCATAACATTCTATAGCTCGTACGATTTATTCAACCATTTACTATAAAAACTATATCTCCAACAAATTTCCTCTTTCCTTTTTATACTCTATAATATCGACCATTCTTTCTTCCTATTTACCCTACATTATTTTATCTTCAGCATTTTTACTCACTCCCAATAACATCATACCTTAACACCAACATTTTCCTGTTCATTTATTTATTATAATACACCTCTCTCTCTCAAAACTCTCTCATCTCTCCTCTCTCTCTCTCTCTCTCTCTCTATGTATATATACTACACACACACACACACACACACACACATATATATATAATATATATATATATATATATATATATATAGTATATATATATATATAATATATATATATATATACTATAATATATATATATATATATATATATATATATATATATATATATATATGAATGTATCTCCATAATTTTTCCTCAATATTTTCTTAATATAATTATCTCCAATATTTTCCTGTGCATTTATTATAATACAGATACACTATTTTTTCTCTTAATTCTATATACATACATACACTACATACATACATACATACATACTATATATATATATATATATATATATATATATATATATATATATATAGATATATATATATATATATATGTATATATATTATATATATATATATATATATATATATATAAAATATCAATATAATCATCTCCAATATTTTCCAGTTTATTATTATAATACAACTACACTATTTTCTATTGAATTCTATTGTATATATATATATATTATATATATATATAGATATATATATATATACATATATATATATGTGTGTGTGAGTGTGTGTGTGTGTATGTGAATGCATCTCCATATTTTTTTCTCTATGTTTAACTTAATATGGAATTATCTCCAACATTTTCCTTCTAACCAATTTACCAAACTCTTTCATACTCCGCCATCACCACTTTCTCCCCTTTCCACATCATTCTGTGCCACCTCTCCCCTCTCATTCCTTCTCCACAACCTGTTCTCCTTCCGCCTTCCTCATTTCCTTATCTATCTTCTTTTTTTCTATATAACTTTTATGAATTTCATCACTGTAACAGACAAATAGTTTGACCACGAATCTACGTATATGAAATATTCACTAACGTTACCAAAATCATTAACATTACAGTTATCAACTTCATCACCACCGTCATCGATAACACATTCTTCATTACTATCATTACCATAAACTCCATCATTATCACCTACATTTAATAATGCTGGTGATAATGAACTCCAACAACATCATTAATAACAATACACAACTCATCATTATAAGTATTGACAAAATTACCATCAGCATTACCGCCCTCACATTCATCAACAAAATCATCATCCTTCTCAAACTCCAATACCTATTTTTCATTCTCATTGTACTCACAGGTTAGGGAAAATTTACAAAACAACTCGAAAGTCTAGTTGGTTACTAATCGTTCAAACCAAACCCCAGTTTCTGTTACTCTCTGGGTACTGAAACGAATTTGCATTCTAGCAGTCTATCTGTCAATCTATATACATATCTATTATCTATCTATTCACCTACACAACTGGTCAGTAATGCACTTTTGCTTATTGGGGCTCCAGTTCACGAATGAGACACACATGAGCTTATATTGATAGTGTTGGGCAAACAAACAGTTGGAAAGGTTTCTTATATATATATATATATATATATATATATATAATATATATATATATATATATATATACATATATATATATATAATACATATATATATATATATATATATATATATATATATATATATATACACCTATTACATTATGTATTAATATAAGTACGCATAAATACATACAACAAATACATGTATATAATTTTGAAAACTGCGTAATAATGTTTAATAAACAGAAACATATTACTAACAGACACACAATTATATATATATATATATATATATATATATATATATATATATATATATATATATATATATATGCAATACGCATAATTCCTTTACATTAGCCAGCCTATGAAGGGAACCTAAACCCAGAGGTGTAATATTCGTGGCTGTGGGCTTCGACATTGAACTATCGATCGTCTCTCCTTCTATCGATTTTCTTCTTAGGCGTCACGAGAGAAACTTTCTACTTTCTCTTACTCTTACTCTTCCTCCTCCTCCTCATTTCATCTATTCCAAAATCGACCGCGTCTCGTCGAGCGAAATTTTCGAAAAATGACATTACTGCAATGAGATTGTCGTACATGCCGGAGTCCATGAAATCCTGAGGATGATTGAAAACTGGGGAGTCATTTCAACGGTACGAGACAAGTTCGTCTGTGCTAATTAGCGCTATTCGTTGTGAGGAGTCCTCATCTGGACAGGGCTGAAGGGTTGGGTTGTTGGGGGGGGGGATGTATGGCGCATTGTTATAGCGTCTGGCGCGAGTGTCAAATCTGGATATTATTTCCTCACTTCCTTTTTCAGCTGAGAGAGAGAGAGAGAGAGAGAGAGAGAGAGAGAGAGAGAGAGAGAGAGAGAGAGACAGAGAGAGTGCCTTGGAATTGGTATAAAAGACCGATACATCATGATATACGAAGACATCATATCTAATTAGAATACTAATTCCATGTTAACTCGGTATAAAACATGGACAAATAATAACATACGAAAGTATAATTTGTATTTAGAACACAACTTTCATCTACAGGATACACTACCTCAGATCGATATTTAAACGAGCGACTGAACAGGACGAGTTCGCAGTCGATTTTAAACAATCACTTGGAGATAAGCAGGTCCTTACGTGGAATGTAAAACCACATAATCGAAATATCGATTCTTAAGCTATTGATTCACCCAACGCTAGGGGAATTCGATGTAGACGACACCTTGCATCATTATCAATTTAAAAGCGATGCCTATGTTCCAGTACAACAATAAAGACATATTAAACAATGACTACAACTTTTACAGAAAACCCATTTTGATATTAATAATTAACATAAGGGAAGGGCTGGCTTACTTAATTAAGCTTCGTGATAAATCTTAGATGAAAATCAATTATTTTGGTCTAACAATAAATGACAAAACCTAAGGCTGAAATTCAAATGAATATTATATTTGAATATCACAGCTGAACGTTAGGAAAAGTCTTAGTAGAATAACTCAGGCAAGTCTTATACTGGTTTAATGACTTAGTAACGTTTTGAATCCGTTAAGCTAGGATGGATAACAGAGCCCAGCCTTACACTGATCCTTAACTGAGTTAAAGGTTCGAGTAAAATTAACTGTGGTATGGATAACTAAGCTCAGCCATATACTGACACTCAACAACGAAGCTAAAGATTTGAATAAGTTCAACTGAATGAATAGGTGAGCCTAATCTTGCACCAAGTTAAAAGTTCGATTAAGTTAAAGTGGAATCATTAACTGATCTTAACCATTACACTGAATCTTGCTAACTGAGCTGAGAGGTTCAAGAAAGTTAAAGTATGACTATTAACTGATCCCAGCCTTACACTGAACCATAACCACCGACCTAGAGGTTCTAGTTATTTTGAATATAATGATTAACTGACCTTCACCTTTATGGCAAGTGTTTATAACATAGTTTTGATATGAAGCTCACTTTATAAGAATGTCTGAATTCTGCAAATTTATTAAAATAGAAAAAAAAACCTTAATTTGAATAGCTGGTTTCTTCTTGATAGTAAGCCATTCTTAGTAAGAACACACAAACTAACTTACAGACTTGATTTTACAACTACCATCTTCAGATTTTGCAGGAGTAAGCTTTGGGGTTTTCTAGAAATGAAATTCTAATTTGAAATAAATATATTAGTGCAACCACAGGATGAACAACAAAAACCACAATTTACCAATGTAGACACTCAATTACTGCTATCTTTAAGTAAATTACTCAGATAAACACAGAATTAATCAATTTTTTAAATTAATGATATAGCGAACATTTTTGCTACATTATCTGGAGAAACATCAGATGAATTTGGTTCATCCCCCTAAAATAACGATACTGAAATAATTTAATTACTGAAAGTAGTTAGGATACAATACCAGTTTAATGATCGACTGAAGTTTAATCCACCTTAGAAAGCTGAATGCAACAGTCAATTACCATGCAACGTAATCCTTAAGGAGTTAATTACCTATTTGGAAATAATTCCAAAGCGACAATTCAGATCACAGTTGCTCTAACCATTACTTAATTTCTCGTAATACGTCAATTGCTGTCTCAGTCAATTACATTAACTATCAAACAATACTCCGGATTACTCTTTATATCAATTACCAAATGATATTCTGCACCACTCTTGACATTAATTACAAAACGATACTTTGGATCACTCTTGACATAAATTAATGCAAGATGTTCTGGATCATTTTTTACATTAATTATCAAACGATACTCTGGATCACCCTTGACATTAATTACAAAACCATACTCGGGATCACTCTTCACATTAACTGCCAACTATACACTGGGTCTCTTCCAACATTAATCACCAAACGATAGGTACTCTGGATCACTCTTGACATTAATTACCAAAAGATATTCTGGATCACTCTTGACATTAATTATCAAATATGCCCAGGATCAATCGACATTAATTACCAAACGATACTCTGGATCATTCTTAACATTAATTACCAAACAATACTCTGGATCACCCTTGGCATTAATTACAAAACCATACTCTGGATCACTCTTGATATTAATTACCAGACGATACTCTGGACCACTCTTGACATTAATTATAAAACGATACTTTGGATCACTCTTGACATTAATTAACAAAAGATATTTTGGATTATTCTGGATCACTCGACATTAACTGCCAAACGATACTCTGGATCACTCTTGACATTAATTACCAAAAGATATTCTGGATCATTCTTGACATTAATTACCAAACGATACTCTGATCACTGTGGACATTGGTTGCAAAACAATACTCTGGATAACTCCTGATATTAATTACCAAATGATACTTTGGGTTACTCTTGACATTAATTACCAAACAATACTGTGGATCACTCTTGACATTAATCATATAACAATACTGACACTCTGCATCAATCGACATTAGTTACCAAACGGTACTCTGTATCACTCTTGACATTATTTGCAAAACGATACTTTGGATCACTTTTGACATCAATTACCAAAATATATTCTTGAACATTCTTGACATTAATCACCATACGATACTCTGATTACTCTGAACATTGATTGCCAAACGATATTTTGGATCGCTCTTGACATTAATCACCAAACGATACTCTGAATGACTCTTGACATTAATCACCAAACAATACTCCAATCACTCTAAACACTGATTGCCAAACAATACTCTGGATCAATCGACATTAATTACCAAACGATACCCTGGATCTCTTGACATCAATTAATAAACGATACTCTGGCTCATTCTTGACCTTAATTACCAAACATATACCCTGGATCAATCGACATTAATTACCAAACGATACTCAGGGTCAAACATAACAATTTCAAAACCATATTCTAGGTCACTCTACTTGACATTAACTACCAAACGATACTCTGAATCCAATTCGGAAAGAATATCACGATCAGTTTTAGAGGGAAGATGATCCAAATGAGCGCATGAAGTAAACTGACCTTTCAAAAACTTATTGAGGAAAACTTTGACGTGAAACATTTAGACGAAGATAACAGAAGCACGGTTTGATGTAGGAGTTAAAAACAAAGATAAGTGAAACGGATCAAGATAACTTAAGCATGACTGACATAAGAGTTGAAACCAATGTCTTAAAAGACATTAGAGAATCAATATTCGAAGTTAGTAGATATACAATCTTTAGTACTGACTGATACGTCTCTGTCTCTTTAGTGAAAAGATAGTTAATCACGTGCTATACTTTAATTACGAGTGGATAATTATTAAATGGGTGAATGTTTTATTGGGAAAATGGTTTCTGGGAATAGATTCAATGCTTGTCAAGGATCGAAGTTCATTCTCAGCTTGCTGGCTAAAATCTGAGGGACAATGAAGGCGAGTGGTTAAGGTAAAGTTTTATACATTAGCAGGATTTTGTTAAGTCCCAAACTGACTGCTGAAATATCGTTATTTTTCATTCCAATTTTAATCCTTCAATTTATGAAGAGTAAACGTTTAAAGTGCCAATATTGCCACACGACAAGCATACATGTTTCAATGCACAGTTCCCTGCAAAGAACTTTGCTTCTGTTAACGTGGACCATCTCAAAGAATTTCATATTCTGCCCAAGAATGGTTTCATTCTAAAGGACCGTTGAGCAAGAAAACAGCAGTTATCAACTTGGCAAAATATCTAATTGGTAGACTGAAAATTATTTTGTAGGATTTTATTTATTTATTTTTTACAATTCAATTTAATTCTAGATACAGACACTCCCACTGTTGAAATTGCAAGTACAATATTCTTAAAACTCTCAATTGTTGAACACTTGTTACCTTCATGTCTTTTGCTAACCATGAAAACCCTTTAGAAATATTCACCCTAACAAAACAGTGAACAAACTTTGATTAAAACTGTCTTAATCATAAGACCGAATTTTGTATATCAAGAAAAAAAATCTCTTAACGTCTTTCAACAAAATACAAAAATCAAACTAGCTCGTTTGAAAAAAAAAAACTATTCTGACAATAAACTACTATTCTCACAAAATAAGTGTTTCTTTAAGCCAACAACAATGAAGGATGACACAATCCGGATAAAGAAAAAAATAGACAAGTGAATAAAATGACACAAAACAAATCGCCGGAAAAAAAAGGTCACTTTTAAAAAACTGTTCTGGTAACAGGTGCCACCTAAATGAAATATAATAGCTACTCTGCAAAACTTTTCTCGACCGATAACTCACTCTTTAACTTTTCCCGTAGACACGAAAATCTCACACTTTAATTTGTTTGTAAGTCCACGAAATCTTTGCGGGTTTCCAAACTTCCAGTGACATTTTGAAGGCGTTGTCATTCACCTCTGGACTTTGGACGGTCTATCGCGATGGAATTTCTTGTTTGGTTTTCTTTATGCCGCTGTATTTTTCACACTAAAATGCAGCTTATCTGCCATACGGTGTCTGAATGTGCTTGTATTTGTTCCTGAGTACGGAAATGTGATATTATTTTCATACATTCTTAATCTTGGCATCATGATGTAAGTAGCAGGTAAGAATCATAAAAAAATGAGTTATCTAATATTCTTATATATTGTATGATATGGCACAGTACGCGATATATTAATAGAGTTTACAGCTATTTTTTCAGCGTATAATGACATCAGCAAGTGAAAAAGGAACAGCACTTTATAATCTTAGAGTACATTGAAATGATTATTACTCACAAAAAGGAACTTTATTCAACATTCTTAATTACTGCACAATTGAGCAGTCAGTAAAGTACACAGGATTTTAATTTAACTGCTAACGTTATTTCCTTATCAAATGTATACCGCAGCAAAGTATAGGAAGAGGACATGAAGATGCGGGTTTTACAGTATAGCTTACTGTAAAATGTAACAGAAAAATGTTATACAAGTTAAGTATAATATTTCGTGGCTCTTCTGTGCTGCATTGGATATTTATAAACCAAGACTATCAAGAGTGATAGCGTAACCTAACTATCGTGATCTAACCTCATCGTCACAGTGACGGAGAAAATAAAATGTTAACAAATGAATATTAGCCTAAATTTCTTGATACAAAGGAGATCAAATGAACAGTATTTGCATTCTAATTTTATCATGACAACCATTATAAAAACCAGAACAATTTTGTACTTTTCATAAAAGAAGAGATAATGAGAAGTATTAACTTATAAAGAAGTCCATAATGAAAATGGCGTTAAGGCACAGTTAAATAAATATTAGTAGATCATCACAAAGTACGCTGTTTTCAGGTTAAAGAGGATTTGTACATATATTACCTAGATATACGAAACGATTGTTAATAAGTACTCAGTATAAAATATTGCCCAATTTATTCCGCATGAAATCGCAAAAAAAGCATCTTGTTAAAAACACACACAAAAAAAGAAACATTTGAAATATAGCAAATAATTTAGATAGAAACCTTAAACACTACAGCTAAAGGTGTTTTACCTGAAAATTGTCTATCGGATACGAAGGGAAATATTGATCAGAAAATTATTTCATACAAGACAAATATGA